>NC_057801.1:795770729-796070729 GCF_018294505.1 Triticum aestivum
GCTCCGCCAAAGCCACCCTCCCCGCCGCGCCGATACGTCGGTGCCGCGGTTCATCGAGGGGACGCACGGCGATCCTCTCGCTCCCACAGTACGCTCTCGTAGACTGCCATCCTCTAGCCGCGCCACCACCTCTGGCTACATTCTTGTGGAGGCGCACGGCGGTCAGCGCCGCCACCGCTGGCGACGTTCGTGTGGAGACGCACGGCGGTCAGCTTCTCCCACGGTATGCGCATTCTAGACTGAGGCCCCGTTCATGTCGGATTAGCGCTGAATGTTAGCTGATAGCGCTGTTAATCTCACTGTTTGCCGAAGTAGTTTACTGTCAATATGCCCTGCTTAAGAAGCTTCCTTGCCCTGTTCTGCACTGAATCTTCCTTGCCGAAGTAGTTTTCTGAGATGGTATGCCAAGGCCAATTAGTTGCTAAAATATCCTGCAATATATATTTATTGTGACGTAGATTGCCATGGTCTAGTAGCCAATCTGTTAGGTGAAATAGCTCTACACCGTTTTATACTCGATCTTTGTTTCTGCGATGTCCTTCGATAGTTCGATGGCTGTGTGCTCGGCCTCATTGACTGCTGAAAAAGCCTGCCATAATTTAGCACTCAAATCTGTTTGCTGAATTAGCTTTACATATATTTCGTTACTTAGATCTGCTCGTCCAAATATCTTGCCATAGCTTTAGACATCGACCTAGGTATTTTTTTTCTGGACTTCATAAAAAAGCATATATGTTTTGCCTGTAATATCTAGTAGAAGAACTAATTTGTATGTCTAACAGATGGACAGGACTTGGATAACTTCTCCTTGAAGATTCTCCGCTGCATATGTCGAGGGGGTTGAAAACTTCATGAACATTATCAGAGCTGAGTACGGTGGTCCAAAATCAGATGTGCTCGGCCTGTGTAGCAGTTGTATGAATTCAGTTACAAGACCCCAGTCAACTGTGCAAAATCATCTACACTTGTATGGGATGTCGGTCACATATACTAGGTGGGTTCATCATGGTGAAGCTGTGAACGTCAATTTTATTGACTACGTGGAAGCAGCAGATCACCATCTTGATCTGCCTGATGCTCAGGTGGAAGAGGAGGAGGAGGAGGTGGTGGCAGAGCCAGTGAGTTTGACCAACATTGAAACAATGCTACGAAATGCTCGTGCATTCCGTGAACTTTCACCTGCAGAAGAAAAACGGTGGGCCCGCATGTTGGAACATTGCAACATTGCTGTCACCCCAGGAAATAAGCTGTCAGTATTCTCATTTATGGTCACCTTTCTTCAGGTGAAGACATCTGAGCGGATGACCAACAAATCATTCGATGCGATGTTGGCTGCTTTCCGCAAATCTTTCCCAGATGCGTCTGAGCTGCCACACACCTACAGTAAAATGAAGAATTTCCTTCGTGCAGTTGGAATTGGATATGATATGATCCATGTTTGTAAGAATAATTGTGTTCTGTTCCGGAAGGATTATGCCAACTTCAGTGAATGCCCGAAATGCAAATCATCAAGATGGAAAGATGGCGATGCTGTGAAGAGGGTTCCTCATAATGTTCTGAGACATTTTCCAATTACACCAAGATTGCAGAGGTTGTTTCATGATGCTGAAACAAGAGAGGATGTACTGTGGCATTCTAGGAACCAAGAGTACAGAGATCAGAATGTAATGAGCCATCCATCTCATGGTAGTGAGTGGAAAAGCTTCAATGATAAACACAAAGAGTTTGCTGCTGACCCGAGAAACATTATACTTGGCTTAGCTTCAGATGGATTTAACCCATTTTCTTCTCCAGTGTCGGTGTTGCTGTGGTGGGGCTTGGAGCGGCGCCGGTGACGCCCATGCTTTCTTCCTTGAGGGGTTATCTCCTGTTGCCTCATCGCCATTGCTTTCTTTGGGAGTATCCACCATATATATATCATATGAAGAGGTGGCAGTCCAGCGCCCTGTGGGCGGTGGTTCCTGTTCTTCTCCCGCATTGTCGTCTATACCCTCGATGTCTTCGGAATCGAAGTTAAGCACGTCGGTCAAGTCATCGACCGTGGCTATTAAGTGGGTGGTGGGTGGGTAACGAATTTCTTCGTCGCCAGCTTCCCACTCGAGCCGAACATAGTTCAGCCAGGAATCTCCTGACAAAGAGAGAGAGACCTTAATAAATCTAGCACATCTCCGAAGGGTGAGTGCTGAAAGATATCCGCGGCGGTGAACTCCATAATCGGAGCCCAATTAGATTTGATGGGCACAGATGCGCGCGGTCCGGAACATACGGTCGGAGACAAGTCCGGGGGTCCGGAGACACAAATCTCCTGAGGAGCGGAGTATGTGTTCGTCTCCAACGCTGATGAGTATGCGGCCTCTGGGGCGGGGTCCATCCACCCGTCCTCGGAAGGCACGACCTGCTCTGGGACGAAGTCTGGAGCCGTAGCAGGTGCGATGTTTCGAATACTGTTCGACGACAGATCTAGGTCGTGCACGTCGTGACCGTTCAGTGCTCCCGACATGGGCCCGAATCCGTCGAAGATCAAGTCTTCGCGGATGTCGGTAGTGTAGTTTAGGTTTCTAAACCTGACCTGATGGCTAGGGGAGTAGCTGTTGTTCTGCTCCAGATGGCCAGGCGAGTTGGCCCGCAGTGCGAAGCCGCCGAACACGAAGATCTGCCCGGGGAGGAAAGTCTCACCCAGGATGGTGTTGTTGAAGGTTGGAGGAGCCATCGAGCCTTACATCGACGACACAGAGGAACTCTCAATGAAATCACCAATATCGGTGTCAAAACCGGCGGATCTCGGGTAGGGGGTCCCGAACTGTGTGTCCAAGGCTAATGGTAACAGGAGACTAGGGACACGATGTTTGCCCAGGTTCGGGCCCTCTTGATGGAGGTAATACCCTACTTCCTGCTTGATTGATCTTGATGATATGAGTATTACAAGAGTTGATCTACCACGAAATCAGAGAGGCTAAACCCTAGAAGCTAGCCTATGGTATGATTGTAGTTGTGTCCTATGGACTAAACCCTCTGGTTTATATAGACATCGGAGGGGGCTAGGGTTACACAGAGTCGGTTATAGAGGAGGAGATCTACATCCGAATCGCCAATCTTGCCTTCCACGCCAAGGAGAGTCCCATCCGGACACGGGACGAAGTCTTTAATCTTGTATCTTCATAGTCCAACAATCCGGCCAAAGCATATAGTACGACTGTCCGGATACCCCCTTATCCAGGACTCCCTCACCCCTCTAGATCCCATCTAGAGGGGGCCGGCCCCCCTTCCCCTTCTCCTATAAATAGAGGGGCGAGGGGAGGGCTGCAGCAACACATCCAAGGCGCAACCCCTCCCCTCGCCAACACCTCTCCTCCTCCGCAAGAGCTTGGCGAAGCCCTGCCGGAGTACTGCCACTCCACCACTACAAGAAACATGTCAACTTGTGACCACCACTATTGGTCACTGAATGGTCATAGTTTTCTACTTGTGAACTTTTTGTGACCAAAACCAGAAGGTCAAAAGCTGGCCGTCGTAAACTGATATTTTTGACCTTTCTTCTGGAATGGTCGTAGACGTTTATGACCAAAATATGCCTACTGTACTGTTTTGGTCACCAGCAGCCTCCGCAGGCCACGTAGGCATCCAGCGTGGCAAGCTGATGTGGCACAAGAATCAGCCCGGGCCAATTCGGTTTTCTACATGGGCCTAGCCCAACAATTCGGCCTTTTTAATGTATTTTTTCCTATGCTTTTATTAGCTACATGGGTCTGGCCCAACAATTAAGCCTTTGATTTCTAGGCCTTTAGCTTTTTTGCTACCATTTCTTATTTGGGCCTCGGCCTTTTTACAATCCATTTTGAACCAGGTCCCACTAGTCAGGTCATCCAATTAGGTCCCACTTGTCAGTTTTATTTTGTTTCTTTCCCATTTTAAAGGACCCACTAGTGAAATGGGACCCAAGTGTGCTGTTTTGGTGCCGCACGTCAGTTCTCTATTTGCGCAGCAACAAATAACTTGATTCAAACAGAGCCAATAACACAAAAATATTTAAACGGCAACCAAAGTACTTTACAATCATGACAGTATAAATCAGGTATTCAACCGTGGGGAAATCCTTCCGACCAGGTGAAAACGCACGAAATTACATCGCTACCAGGTGGCGAAATCCTTCCAACCAGGTGGGGATTTCAAATCCCCATCCCCATCTTCCTCCGCTGCTCCTCCGCCCAAGCGCTCCAGGCCCTGCTCCTCCTCCACCCAGGCGCGCATGCTTCTCCTCCATGCAGCAGTAGCGATCCAGGGGCGTTTCCAGCAACATCGATCCAGGGGCGGTTGTGGGCGCATCCTGTGGGAATCAACAGCAGGTCCTTCTTCTCCTGAAACAGCATCAACAACAGGTCAACAACAGCATCAACAACCAGTCAATAACAACATTAACAGTAGGTCAACAACAACATCATAAACAACAGCAGTTTGACGTATTCCTTGGTGTTTGTTCATAGCATCAGTTTGACAGAGGCAATAATAGAGATTACAGAAGAATCGATATGACAGTAGCAGCAACAATTTGGCACAACTTAATTTTAATCACTCCAAGCACAAATGGTTTCAGTTAATTTTAAGCTACTCCATTTAAGCTACTGGAATGTTCATTTCATGCCCAATGGTGATATTTACTCTGTAGCAACATTAATATAGGATATCATTTCAGTAATTCAGAATTGGGATGGTCATTTTTGTGCACTAAATTTACATTCATAAACTGAATGAATTTACGCACAGTGGAACTGGATGAATTTCAAATTATGTTGCATGCAAGAAGAGGAGCGGTAGTGCGCTCTAGCTAGTGTCCTTGTCAGTTTGTGCAAAACAAGCAGCATTCATCAAGATTAATTCATGGAGTAAGAAGAAATACAGAGACAACATCATCATTTGATGATGCGCTAACGAATCAACGGCTTCGTTCGTCCAGATCATAGGTAGTGTGACAGAAGAAGAGACTACCTGGATATCCTCGACGGCGGCACGGAGGTCGGGCGAGTCCTTGACGGCCTTGATGTGGTCAACGACGTTCAGCCTGTCGACGATGCAATTGAGCGGGTGGACCAAGCGCTCCCACGCAGGCTCCACGCCCTTCTCAAGCTCCTCCAGCTCGCCCTCCTGCATATAGAGAAATTTTAGATGAGCTAGACTGAAACTCTTGTCAGTTGCCACCTACATAAAATAGTCATGACTAGAGTCTAACTCAAATCAGGTATGCATTCTTTGGACGTTAAATGGAAGCTTTATATATATATGGCTATAAGGTATGATGCAAACCAACCAAAGTTTTCATCTCCATTCTGAACAAATTAGACTGCAATGGAGTTGCTTAATACTTATAGCATGATTGGTTTTCCATTCTGAAACTGTAGACATGTTGTGCTTGGCTCATGCTTCAGATATGATCGGTCAACAAAGATTAGACTGTGCCACAAAGGCACAGTAACAGCTGATGGATATACAAGTACTAAGACAATACTCCCTCAGTGTCAAAGAAACCCGTCCTAGAAATTGCATCAAGCAATTCGTAAGAAAACAAGAACGTGAGGAGCATTGCATTTCACAAGACAACGGTTATTTGAAGATAAGAAATCATCAGACTTTATCTACGAATCATAGGAGTGTAACTCCCGTCATATTGTTGCAGTTTCTCATCATCACTTGAACCACTAATGAAACCAAGGAACACTTTAGATTGGAACTACAAATGGTAAATATCTTTGTTGTGGAGATAGTTCATTTCGTAAACTCGTTCAAGCAAAATTATATTTGTTGTGAAGATAGCAGGACTTCCTTCAGTATGTGGATAGCATAGAAAGCCACAAACATATCAGGGTGTTGAGGTACCATCAGAGACTTAAATACTAAGAATCAGAGGAGAAGAGCTCCATCATATTGTTGATGGTTTATTCCTCATCACTTGACCCTCAAACATATAATCTTGCATCAACAGTAAGAAAAAAGGCTATAACAATTTATAGTTTGGCAACTAGATGCCCAGGAATTGGGAGAAAATCCCAAACAAGGGAATAGCACACAAAAAAATAGCACACAAAAAAGGCAGGCATTGCAAGCCTACTCTTCACTCGAAGCTCCAGGAAATAGCACACAAAAAATGAGTTGCCTAATAGAGCAACCAATTTCATGTTTGTTCTAATAAAAAAATAGCAACCTCCTACTATAATAATAGCAAAAGAAACACATAAGAAGTCATGCTGATTGTGCCTACTATAATAATAGCAAAAGTCATCGAATGGTGAGCAAACAAGACTAGAATTAACACTTGAGCGACAGAGTATCAGAAAACAATTCACGTTATAATCCAATACTCAAAGTTGTCGCACAGAAACTCATTGTTTCTTTGTTCCACCGTCCAAGTTGGATCAGCGCCACGACCCAGGAGATATCTCGTGATAGCTGGCATCCCATAAGCCGCAGAAATGGCAGAGCAGTGTCACCTGCAATAAGTAAAACAAAAGAACCAAATTAATCTAGGATTACTGGGATGTGCAACAGAATTGATGCGAAGAGATCAAAAGGGAACAGAAAATAAGCATAGCTAAGAAGACCATGTTCACCAACCCAGACCTAATAATAATCCAACTAGAAAGAGAAACAAAAGCATTAAGCAAACAAGTATCGTACTACAAACTGATCAATCTGGTCATAATCAAGCATATTGCAATACACATACTGCACGACAGTCTACAGAAAAATTTGTACATATATGTTGCAGAAATGAAATGCATAGCTGAACTAACCCCGTCTCAAGAACTTAGACATGATAAGCTAACATCACTAGTATACTACCTATCATAAGTTATCCCAACTAAGGACAGAAAACATGCATAAACCCAACAGCTCTGATCTTCGCCTGAAGAAAAAGTTCACCACAAGCACACTGCAAGTTCACAAATAGCACATGTGACAGATTGGGATGAAGCAAACAAGTTTCAGGCTGTGGCATTCCTCCATCACCCAACCTGAATAACCCTCCCATTTCAAGCCACTCCTAAAATCACAGACTTGTTTTCCAGTTCTCCTACTTAAGAATCTCTCTCAGAATTTCGTCAATTCGACACAATATTACTCAAATGCCAAGGCACTTAGAGTGGAAATCTAAAAGGATGGTGAGAAAACAGGATCGGAGAGGGGATCGCTCACTCACCGTCGGGGTCGAAGAAGAAGACCTGGCGCGTGCGGCCGTCGGGCTGGGACTTCTCGAACAGCTGGGTGTCACGGGTCCTGAGCACGATGATGAACCCGTCGAACTCGGCCACGGAGAAGGCGAGGTGGTGCCGCCGGGGCAGCTGCGCGGGCGCGACGACCCCCTGCGCGGCCCCCGGGGCGGCGACGGCCGGGTCGCGCTCGATGATGTGGAGCACGACGTCGGGGGAGCCCGGGAGGCGGAGCCAGGCGACCTGGAAGCCGGAGTAGGTGGGCGCCGGGACACGCTCGAAGCCCAGCACCTCCTCGTAGAAAGCGGCCAGGCCCTGCACGTCGCCGGTGTCCCACGCGATGTGGTTTAGCTGCAGTGTCACCATCGGTCCAGTCAGGGAAGTCGGGAGTGGAAGTCGCCACCGCCGCGTCCACGTCCTCTGAGGTGCCCACCGGGATTTCGCCTGCGCAAACCTACCGATGAGCACCCAACGGCACGGGCGAACGGAAAGCAGAGAGAAAGTAGGATGGATGGATCTGGTACGGGCCGATAGAGGCCTCGGTGGTGGGGTTGATGACGGGGAGGCGGCGATCGAGCACGAGCGCGCGCCAGTTGCCGTCGATGAAGAGCTGCCGCTGCGGGATCTTCGCCGTGGCGACCATCGCGGGAGGCGGGGAGTGACGACTGGGAGGCGCGAGGTGGAGAAGAGGTGGGGAGCGTTATCCTCTCGTTGAGTACGCGGCGAGCACACACGCTTCGGGGCGCCGTAATGCCGGAAGGGAGGAGCGATCTGGATCGAGGAGAGCGAGGGGAGGGGAGGGTGGCGGCGAGGGCGGATCTGGAAGGGGAGAGGACGAGAAGAGAGCGAGGGAAAGAAAGGAGGCGGGGGGTGATGTAAAATTACCACAGGGCAGAGCTAGGGTTTCGGGGATGGTGTGGAAGGGCTGATGACTGCCGTTGGATCCACGATCATCCGACGGTGTTCGATGCATGATCCGCGTGATGCGTCCACGGACCAATCAGAATACAGTACGACGTTATAACCATCTAAATTGGTCAAAAAATTCATTTTCTATTTGTCGAGTGCCTAAATTGAGTTTTTTTAAATGACCTATCATATATTTGTTGCAAAATCGGAGCAGATCATTTTTATAATATATTAGGCCATATTTAATGTTCAATTGACAAAATGGTTGGTTGTAAAATGTTTTTATACACGTCTGGTGAAAAAGACAAAATTCCGTCGTTTCAATAGGAAGCGGGTCTAATTTGAACTACAGCTACCTCATAGTTTGCTCTTTATTTTTTTTCAAAAATCATTTCTAGCTACATAAGTATCTATTAAATCGGAGAAGCATCCAAAAAAAATCCAAGACTCAACCAATAGCTAGGAACAGTCATTCCCGCCATTTTGACCGCATTTTGAAACGGGCATAAAAAATTCAAAAAAAATCAAAAAATTGGAAAACCTTCGCAGTGTGTCATTATATGTGACCAAGTTTCCAGTAAAAATAATAAACTTGTAATACATCAATTATTTCAAAAAAAGTGTTCTCAGAAATGAGCTATCATGCGTGAAGATTCATGGCATTCAAGCCAAATGATCAACCTTATGGCCACATTCATGACATAGTTTACTCAAATGATCTCATATTGTGCACAAGGGTGCATATTGGAATGGCAAACAATATTGCCTAAGGAAGTTTTCATTTTTTTTGGACGAAAAAATCATTTTCTAAAATTGGACCAAATAATTGTTGTAAAATTGGACCGAATAAATTTTCTAAAATACCAGGTCATATTTAATGCATAATTGACCAAATGGTTGGGTTTCAAAAGCTTTTATCCACCTCTCATGAAAAAGACAAATTTCCGCCGATTCAGTTGGAAACGGGTCAAATTTGAACTGCGACTGCCTCATAGTTTGCTATTTATTTTTCCAAAAAATCATTTCTAGGTACATAAGTATCTATTTAATCGGAGAAACATCCAAAGTTTTCCAAGATTCAACCACTAGCTAGGAACGATCAAGCCCGCCATTTTGGCCGCATTTTGAAACGGGCATAAAAATTCAAAAAAAATCAAAAAAATTGGAAAACCTTCACATTGTGTCATTATATGTGACCGTGTTTCCAGGAAAAATAATAAACTTGTAATACGGCAATTATTTAAAAAAAAGTGTTCTCAGAAACGAGCTATCATGCGTGAAGATTCGTGGCTTTCAAGCCAAATGATCAATCTTATGGCCACATTCATGGCATAGTTTGTTCAAATGATCTCATATCGTGCACAAGGGTGCATCTTGGAATTCCAAACAATGTTTCCTAAGGGATTTTCATTTTCCTTGCACGGAAAATTCAGTTTCCTTTTTCGAGTGTCCAAAATGAGTTTTTTTGTGAAGGACCTACCATATACTTGTTGCAAAATTGGACCAAATCAATTTTATAAAATACTAGGAAATATTTAATGCACAATTGACCAAATGGTTGGGTGTAAAAAGTTTTGATCCACGTCTCGTGAAAAAGACAAATTTCCGCCGATTCAGTTGGAAGTGGGTCAAATTTGAACTACAGTTGCTTCATAGTTTGCTATTTACTTTTTTCCAAAAATCATTTCTCGGTACATAAGTATCTATTTAGTCAGAGAAACAACAAAAAAAATACAAGATTCAACCACTATCTAGGAACGGTCATTCCTAGTGTTTTGACCGCATTTTAAAACGGGCATAAAAAATTCAAAAAAAATCAAAAAATTGGAAAACCTTCGTATTGTGTCATTATATGTGACCAAGTTTCCAGGAAAAATAATAAACTTGTAATACGGTAATTATTTAAAAAAAATGTTCTCGGAAATGAGCTATCATGTGTGAAGATTCATGGCTTTCAAGCCAAATGATCAATCTCATGGCCACATTCATGGCATAGTTTGTTCAAATGACCTTATATAGTGCACAAGGGTGCATCTTGGAATCACAAACGATGTTGCCTAAGGGAGTTTTCATTTTCTTTGGACGAAAAATACATTTTCCATTTTTTCGAGTGCCCAAAATGAGTTTTTTTTTGTGAAGGACCTACCATATATTTGTTGCAAAATTGGACCTAATCAATTTTATAAAGTACTAGGACATATATAATGCACAATTTACAAAATGGTTGGGTGTCAAAAGTTTTGATCCACCTCTGGTGAAAAAGACAAATTCCCGCTGATTCAGCTGGAAGAGGGTCAAATTTGAACTGCAGGTGCCTCATAGTTTGCTCTTTATTTTTTCCAAAAATCATTTCTAGGTAAATAAGTATCTATTTAATCAGAAATACATGGTTTGATGGCGAGACATTGAGGTTTGGACAGTGGTCGAGGGCCCCAACTCTAGAGCGCATAAGCTCGCATGCCCGCCGCATGGTCACCGCGTGACCGTGGCGTTGCCATGCGTTCTGGGTGGCCTAGGCATGTCTAGTGAGTTGGTCTCTCCCCAGGTAGGTGCTAGGAAGAAAATTATAACATAAGATTCTCATGAAGAGACCAAACTATGCTTAAACATGAATTAGCAGCCAAGTGTTTGATTAGCGGTACGGGAAATGCACATGGCCAATGGGCATAAGTTTTGGCTGAGGATGATCATTGTTGGGGAACGTAGCAGAAATTCAAATTTTTCCTACATGTCACCAAGATCTATCTATGGAGAAACAAACAACAAGGGGAAGGAGAGTGCATCTACATACCCTTGTAGATCGCTAAGCGGAAGCGTTCAAGAGAACGGGGTTGAAGGAGTCGTACTCGTCGTGATCCAAATCACCGGAGATCCTAGTGCCGAACGGACGACACCTCCGCGTTCAACACACATACAGCCCGGTGACGTCTCCCATGCCTTGATCCAGCAAGGAGTGAGGGAGAGGTTGGGGAAGACTCCATCCAATAGCAACACAACGGCGTGGTGGTGGTGGAGGGGCATGGTGATCCAGCAGGGCTTCGCCAAGCACCGCGAGATATGAGGAGAAGGAGAGGTAGGGTTGCGCCAACAGGAGAAGAACTTCATGTGTTGGGCTGCCCCTTTGCCTCCACTATATATAGGGGGAGAGGGGGAGCTGCGCCCCCACCTAGGGTTCCACCCTAGGGGCGGCGGCCAGCCCAAGATCCCATCCGGGGGGCGGCCAAGGGGGGGGGAGAGGGGAAACTTGCCCCCCAAGTTAGGTGGGTGCGCCCCTCCCCAAACCCTAGGCGCCTTGGGCCCTTGGGGGGGCGCACCAGCCCACCTGGGGCTGGCCCCCTCCCACACTTGGCACATGCTGCCCTCCGGGGATGGTGGCCCCACTTGGTGGACCCCCGGGACCCTCTTGGTGGTCCCGGTACGTTACCGATACTACCTGAAACATTTTCGATGACCAAAACAGGACTACCCATATATAAATCTTTACCTCTGGACCATTCCGGAACTCCTCATGACGTTCGGGATCGCATCCGGGACTCCGAACAACATTCAGTGACCACATACAAACTTCCTTTATAACCCTAGCGTCATCGAACCTTAAGTGTGTAGACCCTACGGGTTCGGGAACCATGCAGACATGACCGAGACGTTCTCCGGTCAATAACCAACAGCGGGATCTGGATACCCATGTTGGCTCCCACATGTTCCACGATGATCTCATCGGATGAACCACGATGTCAAGGACTCAATCAATCCCGTATACAATTCGTTTTGTCTAGCGGTATTGTACTTGCCCGAGATTCAATCGTCGGTATGCCGATACCTTATTCAATCTCATTACCGGCAAGTCTCTTTACTCGTTCCGTAACACATCATCCCATGATCAACCCCTTGGTCACATTGTGCACATTATGATGATGTCCTACCGAGTGGGCCCAGAGATACCTCTCCATTTACACGGAGTGACAAATCCCAGTCTCGATTCGTGCCAACCCAACAAACACTTTCGGAGATACCCATGGTGCACCTTTATAGCCACCCAGTTACATTCTGACGTTTGGTACACCCAAAGCATTCCTACAGTATTCGGGAGTTGCACAATCTCATGGTCTAAGGAAAAGATACTTGACATTAGAAAAGCTTTAGCATACGAACTACACGATCTTTGTGCTAGGCTTAGGATTGGGTCTTATCCATCACATAATTCTCCTAATGATGTGATCCCGTTATCAACGACATCCAATGTCCATGGTCAGGAAACCGTAACCATCTATTGATCAACGAGCTAGTCAACTAGAGGCTTACTAGGGACATGGTGTTGTCTATGTATCCACACATGTATCTGAGTTTCCTATCAATACAATTATAGCATGGATAATAAACGATTATCATGAACAAGGAAATATAATAATAATAACTAATTTATTATTGCCTCTTGGGCATATTTCGAACAGTGTCCCACTTGCACTAGAGTCAATAATCTAGTTCACATCGCCATGTGATTAACACTGATAGGTCACATCGCCATGTGACCAACATCCAAAGAGTTTACTAGTTCACATCACCATGTGATTAAGACTCAATGAGTTCTGGGGTTTGATAATGTTTTGCTTGTGAGAGAGGTTTTAGTTAACGGGTCTGCAACATTCAGATCCGTATGTATTTCGCAAATCTCCAGGTCATATTGTAAATATTGCTTCCACGCTCCACTTGGAGCTATTCCAAATGGTTGCTCCACTATACGTATCCGGTTTGCTACTCAGGGTCATTCGGATAGGTGTTAAAGCTTGCATCGACGTAACCCTTTACGCCGAACTCTTTATTACCTCCATAATCGAGAAACATGTCCTTATTTACTCCAAGGACAATTTTGACCGCTGTCCAATGATCCACTCCTAGATCATTCTTGTACCCCTTGACTGACTCATGGCAAGGCACACTTCCGGTGCGGTACACAGCATAGCATACTATAGAGCCTACGTCTGAAGCATAGGGGACGACCTTCGTCCTTTCTCTCTCTTCTGCCGTGGTCGAGCTTTAACTCTTAACTTCATACCTTACAACTCAGGCAAGAACTCCTTCTTTGACTGATCCATCTTGAACACCTTCAAGATCATGTCAAGGTATGTGCTCATTTGAAAGTACCATTTAACGTTTTTGATCTATCCTCATAGATCTTGATGCTCAATGTTCAAGTAGCTTTATTCCTGGTTTTTTCTATTGAAAAACACCTTTCAAATAACCCTATATGCTTTCCAGAAATTCTACATCATTCCTGATCAACAATATGTCAACAACATATACTCATCAGAAATTCAATAGTGCTCCCACTCACTTCTTTGGAAATACAAGTTTCTCATAAACTTTGTATAGACCCAAAATCTTTGATCATCTCATCAAAGCATACATTCCAACTCCGAGATGCTTACTCCAGTCCTTAGAAGGATTGCTGGAGCTTTGCATATTTGTTAGCGTTCTTTAGGATTGACAAAACCTTCTGGTTGTATCACATACAACCTTTCCTTAAGGATATCATCGAGGAAACAATGTTTTGACATCCTATCTGCAAGATTTCATAAATCATGCAGCGATTGCTAATATAATTACAATAGACTCTTAGCATCGCTACGAGTGAGAAAGTCTCATCGTAGTCAACTCCTTGAACTTGTCGGAAAACTTAACGACAAGTTGAGCTTTCTTAATGGTGATACTTACCATCATTGTCTGTCTTCCTTTTAGAATCCATCTGTACCTAACGGCCTTACAACCATCAAGTATTTCTTCCAAAGTCATGGATCCTTTCTCGGATTTTATGGCCTCGAGCCATTCGTTGGAATCCGGTCCCACCATCGCTTCTCCATAGCTCGTAGGTTCATTGTTGTCTAGCAACATGACCTCTAAGACAGGATTGTGTACCACTCTGAAGTAGTACGCATCCTTGTCGACCTACGAGGTCCGGTAGTGACTTGATCCGAAGCATCATGATCACTATCATCAGCTTCCACTTCAATTGGTGCAGGTGCCACATGAACAACTTCCCGTGCCCTGCTACACACCGGTTGAAGTGATGGTTCAGTAACCTCATCAAGTCTCTACCATCCTCCCACTCAATTCTTTTGAGAGAAACTTTTCCTCGAGAAAGGACCCGATTCAAGAAACAATCCCTATTGCTTTCGGATCTGAATTAGGAGGAATACCCAACTGTTTTGGGTGTCCTATGAAGATGCATTTTATTCGCTTTGGGTTCGAGCTTATCAACCTGAAACTTTTTCACATAAGCTTCGCAGCCCCAAACTTTTAAGAAACGACAACTTAGGTTTCTCCAAACCATAGTTCAAATGGTGTCGTCTCAACGGAATTACGTGGTGCCCTATTTAAGTGAGTGCGGTTGTCTCTAATGCCTAATCCATGAATGATAGTGGTAATTCGATAAGAGATATCATGGTACGCACCATATCCAATAGGGTGCAACTATGATGTCCGGACACACCATCACACTATGGTGTTCCAGGCGGTATTAATCGTGAAACAATTTCCACAATGTCTTAATTGCGTGCCAAAGCTCGTAACTCAGATACTCATCTCTATGATCATATCATAGACATTTTATCCTCTTGTCACGATGATCTTCAACTTCACTCTGAAATTACTTGAACCATTCAATAATTCAGACTTGTGTTTCATCAAGTAAATATACTCAACATCTACTCAAATCATCTGTGAAGTAAGTACATAACGATATTCACTGCATGCCTCAACACTCATTGGAACGCACACATCAAAATGTGTTACTTCCAACAAGTTGCTATCTTGTTCCATCTTACTGAAAAACGAGGCTTTCAGTCATCTTGCCCATATGGTATGATTTCCATGTCTCAAGTGATTCAAAATCAAGCGAGTCCAAATGATCGATCTGCATGGAGTTTCTTCATGCGTATACACCAATGAAAGGATCGATATGGTTGACTAGAGGGGGGTGAATAGGCAACTAACAATTTTAGACTTTTCTTTGACAATTAAAAACTTGCAATGAAATAGGTTGTCTAGATGTGCAACTACGTGGACAACCTATATGATGCAAGGATAATAAGCACACAAGCAAGCAATGGATATAACTCAAGTAAGCTTGCAAAAGTAAAGGGACAAGATAATCAAGAGTGGAGCCGGTGGAGACGAGGATGTGTTACCGAAGTTCCTTCCTTTTAAGGGGAAGTACGTCTCTGTTAGAGCGGTGTGGAGGCACAATGCTCCCCAAGAAGCCACTAGGGCCACCATAATCTCCTCACGCTCTCACACAATGCGAGATGCCGTGATTCCACTATTGGAGCCCTTGAAGGCGGCAACCGGACCTTTACAAACAAGATTGGGGCAATCTCCACAACACTTGGAGGCTCCCAACAACACCACGAAGCTTCACCACAATGGAGTATGGCTTCGAGGTGACCTCAACCGTCTAGGGTGCTCAACACCCAAGAGTAACAAGATCCGCTAGGGATAAGTGGGGGGAATCAAATATCCTGTGGTGGAAGTGTAGATCGGGCCCTTGTCACCCAATCCCGAGCAAATCAACAAGTTTGATTGGCTAGGGAGAGAGATCGAGCGAAAATGGAGCTTGGAGCAACAATGGAGCTTAGAGGTGGAAGAGGTAGTCAACTAGAGGTAGAAGACGCCCCTTATATAGTCATGGGAAAAATCCAACCGTTATCCACAAGTTCAGCCCGCGACACGCGGTACTACCGCTCCAGGGGCGCGGTACTACCGCGAGGCCGCGCGGTACTACCGTGGCGGACCACGGTACTTCCGTGACAGCAGCAGAGGCCGGGACTTGCCTGACTAGGGTGCAGTACTACCGCTTGCGCGGTACTACCACTCCCCCTTGCGGTACTACTGCAAGGCAGGGAAGTCATAGCCTGCGAAGAGCACGGATGAAATAAATTACATCCGTGCCTACTTCCGCTGAAATTGAGGTGGTACAAAAATCCGACGCGGTACTACCGCTCGCGAGGCGCGGTACTACCGTTGCGGGCGCGGATGTAAAAAATTACATCCGCGCCTACTACTGTGACGCTGCGGTACTAGGTAGGAGGGCCACGGTACTACGACTCCTGGGGAGCGGAACTACCGTGGGCCCCCGCGGTACTACCGCACTGGACGAGCGGTACTACCGTGGGTGGCGCGGATGTAAAAAATTACATCCGCCCCTACTACCGTACCGAAGTGGCACTAGGCCCGGGAGCCGCGGTACTACAGCTCAAGAGGAGCGGTACTACCGTGACCCACAGCGGTACTATCGCTGGTACTTGTGGTACTACCGCAAGTACAACAGTAGTCGTCAGATTTCGGCACAACCAAGATAATGTATGGAAGCTCCAAAGTGCAGGGAAAGGTAGGACAAGTGTACGTGTTGATTCCACCCAAACCTTTCCGACGCGGACCCCCTCTTAATAGTACGGCTCTCCTACGACTCAAATCCACCAAAGAGAAACGTAGAACAACGCCGACTTCAATAGTCTCCGAGGGGCACCGAATCGTCTCGTGCCTAGTGATGAAGTATCTGAGAAACTCAATGCACACGATTAGTCCGCAAAAGCATTGTCATCAATCACCAAAACACCTAAGGGATAAAAATGTCCTTACAATATCCCCCTTTTTGGTGGATTGATGACAACACAGGATTTGCACAAAGATAAGATGATTTAGAGCAAGGGCAAACCCCACCTCTCTAAAATATAGACGGGCTCCCCCTAGATGTGTGCACTCTAGATGAATGCTTTGGACTGCATAGCACACAGACTAGGATCAACACTCCCCCTATGTTTTAGAGACCAAGGCACGATAAATAACATAGCATAGCATAAAGATAGCACAATATACCACAAGCTCGCTAGGATAGATAGAGTGCAAACGTCTTACACCAGACGAAGTAAAGCCACCGAGGTTCAAACGAGAAAAGCAGCAAACACACGACACACTCGCAAATCCCTACACTCTCTCCCCCTTTGGCATCGAGACGCCAAAAAGGCAGAGAGGACACCTACACACAAGAGGTGGCTCAAGCAGGGAACTCGTCCCAACCCTCTCCGTCGGTCTCCTCGGCAGCAGGGATGGTCTCCTCGACATCCTCCTCAGAATCAGTCCACCTGTAGCCATGCTTCTCCATCCACTCGGCCTCTGGAGTGATGCGCTCCTCAGACCCGCCAGACACTGCCTCACCATAGAGCTGCATGATCTTGTTGTCCCGGCGACGACTCTCCTTGGACGCCACGTGAGTCCTGTACTGCCCCTTGGCTTGCATGCAGAAAAGAGTCTTCATCTTGTCCTTCAGCTTCTTGGCCCATGATGGCATAGTGGCACTCTGGGAAGGCCTAGCAGCACGGCCCTCAGCAACATCCTCGGCGCCAGCATCCTCCTCATCAACAGCAGCCCTAGCAGCAGTCGCCTCGGCACGAGTAGTGGTGTTGGCCCAGTTGGATTTGATACGCAGACAGATGGGCTCATGGCGAATCCAGTCTGGAGCAAGGAACTCCTCATCAGGGAACATCTTCTCCCAAGTCTTCGAAATCAGCAGAAACAGATAGGGCCCATAGATAGGCACCTTGCGATTGAACACTGCAAACCGGAGCTCACACCACATGATGTGTGAGACATCAAGTGGCTGAGACTGAGTCGGACGAGCCTCCTCGCAAATGAGCATCATATCCACCATATAGGCATGAACCTTGTCTTTGTAACCGATGCGAGGAAACAAGGAATTGTGGAAGATGAGATACATGATATCCAGAAAAGAGTTGAGCACCAAGGTTATCTTGCCATTGGCGAGCACCTTCTCAACCATGAATGGTGCAAGCCTATCCTTGTTGGCAGACTCAGCATTGGCATGGGGGCGAACACCCACTGGAGTGTTGAGCCCATCATCAAGAACCTGGAGAAGATCCATGAACTCCTTCCAAGTAGCAAACAGTTGACGGCCATTGGTCATCCAGGTCATCCTCGATTCCTCATTGGAGTGAAAGTAAACTGAGGCGAAGAACTGACAGATAAGCTCACGGTCATAGTCAAGGTGGAAGGATAACACATGCTCAATGCCAAACTGCTCCACCAAGTCCAGAGCCTCTCCAAAGTAGTCACGGAACTTGTCCTTCCTCATGTGATGCATGTCAATCCACTTCACCTCCACGTAGGTATTCTGCTTGTTCTTGATGACATCCAGATAGATGTTGGTCTGTTGCTTGTTCCAGAACAGCTCACAGCTTCTGACAGTGGAACGCGGGTGCACATAAGGGTGAAGTTTCCTGAGACGGACATAATCAGCTGGGGCAATCTCATCCATGCCCTTGGCGGGCTCCTTGTGCTTGCTAGCTGAGGTCTTGACATTGCGCTTGGGGGCAGACGAGCCCTCTGGTACTTCACCTGGGTTGCGCAGATGTTTGGAGCCAGTGTCACGACTGGGATTGGACCGGCGAGAGCCACCACCTGAGACACACACGCAAAACACCAAAGACGCGAAGAAGATCAATGCAAAGGCCACGAAAAAGCACAAGAAACACATAGAAGGCATACGAGAAAGTTGGCATGCGATAGATGTGAGCCACGGTAGAACTGCCACTGCCTGCGGTACTAAAATATTAGTACTGCTCCAAACGTGGTAGTACCGCGCGAGGTCACGGTAGTACCGTGGTTGGAGCGGAAGTAAAATTTTAGTACCGCACAGAGCGCGGTAGTACCGCTCCCGAAGGGCGGTAGTACCATGCAAGCGGTAGTACCGCGCCAGACGGGCGGTAGTACCGCGTCGCGTCAGATCCAACCGGCGGTTTGAATCTGAAAAGAACCGCGAAACAACGGCGGTGCTACGGTGATCAAATCTAGCGCAAGACAAAAATACAAGTATAAATCCTACGCAATACCATGCTCCTTCATCCTACTCTTGCAGAGATTAGGCCTACGAATCTCAAGAACACACAAGCCTCCCCAAAACCTAGAAACACCAAACCCAAAGAACAAGGAGAGGGAGTTGGGGAAAAACCTTGGTCCATAGCAAGAGCACGAGCTGGGGAACGATCCCACCGGACGGAATCACGGGAGGGTAGCCGGTGGAGGAGATCCGGCGACGAATGCCGGCTCCGTTCTTGAGCGAGGGAGAGAAAGAGGCGATGTGGGGGAAGAACTGCGAATGGGTATGGGGAGTTAGAACTCCCCTGCCCGTCCTTATCCCCACGGGCCCAAACCGGTGCGGTAGTACCGCGTATCATCGCGGTAGTACCGCTCGGGCGGAAGTACCGCACCGAGGCGGTAGTACCGCTCAACCAGGCGGTAGTAAAAAATTACTGCCGTCTGGTGACGGTAGTACCTGCTCCCGCGAGCGGTAGTACCGTGGCAGGCTGCGGTAGAACCGTAGCTGGCCGCGGTTGTACCTTAAACTCAAGTCACCGCAAGTTTCAACACGAGGAAAAAAGCCTTTGCACGGAAACTTTTCACACACAAGAAACCTCAAGAACAAGCACAACCAGAGGCAGAGAGACAACAAGAAACCACCAAGAGACAAAGCCTCTCGAAGAGAGAGGGCGGTGGCCGAAGCCACCTATGTTTGAGTTGGATGGTATGGCACCGCAAAGAACTATCCTTGGGCCCATGACCAAAACTCGTCTTTGAAGCACAAGTACCATCAAAAATGGCTAATGTGAAAGAGGTGATCGATTTATGCATGATGGGGGGAGGGAGAGTTCATTGAGAGAACAATACTTCCCCTATGTCCATGCCTACACCTAAACTAGACAACACGTTGAGTGTGGTGGGGGGTGTACGGGTTCAAGTCACATTGCTCAAATCAATGATATTTAGCTCATGCCTTAACTCGCGAAATCTTGCTTCATCCAAGGGCTTCGTGAAAATATCTGCAAGGTTATCATGAGTGTTGACATACTTGAGCTCGATCTCCCCTCGCCTAATGTGATCCCGGATGAAGTGATACCGAATCTCAATGTGCTTCGTCTTGAAGTGTTGTACCGGGTTGAGAGAAATCTTGATGGCACTTTCATTATCACACCAAAGAGGCACTTTGTCACAAATGACACCGTACTCCTTTAGAGTTTGCCTCATCCATAGGAGTTGAGCACAACAACTACCGGCCGCCACATACTCCGCTTCGGTGGACGAGAGAGACACACAACTTTGCTTCTTGGAAGACCAACTTACCAAAGAGCAACCAAGAAATTGGCACCCTCCGGAAGTGGACTTCCTATCCACTTTGTCCCCCGCCCAATCGGAATCCGTGAAACCTTCAAGCTTGAAATTTGCTCCTCTTGGGTACCATAAGCCAAAGTTTGGGGTATGAGCCAAATATCGAAAGATTCGCTTGACCGCCACATGGTGACTTTCCTTTGGTGCGGCTTGAAACCGTGCACACATCCCCACACTCAACATGATATCCGGTCTAGATGCACAAAGGTAAAGCAAGGAGCCAATCATGGAGCGATATACCTTTTGATCCACCGCTTTACCATTGGGATCGATGTCAAGTTGGCACTTGGTAGGCATTGGTGTAGTAGCCGGCTTGACATCACTTAGCTTGAATCTTTTAAGCATGTCTTGAGTGTATTTGGCTTGGTTGATGAAGGTTCCTTCTCTTCTTTGTTTGATGTCAAAACCAAGGAAGAACTTCAACTCTCCCATCGAAGACATCTTGAACTTGGAGGTCATGAGAGCGGCAAATTCCTCATTGAAAGCTTTGTTAGGAGAACCAAAGATAATATCATCAACATATAGTTGGCATACAAACAACTCCCCTTTGACCTTCTTAGTAAAAAGAGTGGGATCGATTTGTCCTACTTCAAATCCACGATCTTGTAGCAACTCGGTAAGGTGGTCATACCACGCACGTGGGGCTTGTTTAAGGCCATAGAGTGCCTTATCGAGTTGATACACATGATCCGGGAAGTAGGGGTCCTCGAACCCGGGGGGTTGCTTGACATAGACCAACTCATTAATAGGACCATTAAGGAAAGCACTTTCACATCCATTTGTTGCAACTTAAAGTTGTGATGGGAAGCATAGGCAATCAACAAACGAATGGATTCAAGACGAGCAACGAGAGCAAAGGTTTCACCGTAGTCAATACCCTCGACTTGGGAGTAGCCTTGTGCTACCAATCTTGCCTTGTTGCGAATGATGTTCCCATGAGCATCTTGCTTGTTCTTGAAGATCCACTTGGTTCCAATGACGTTGTGGTTCCCCGAAGGTCTTGGCACCAATCTCCACACCTTGTTGTACTCGAAGTTGTTGAGTTCTTCATGCATGGCATTGAGCCAATCCGAGTCTTCGAGCGCCTCATAGACCTTTTGGGGTTCAACACAAGAGACAAACGCGTGATGTTCACAATAGTTAGCTAATTGTCTACGAGTGCTTACCCCCTTTCTTAGGCTTCCAACCACGTTTTCCATGAGATGGCCTTGGGTGGTGAGCTTGGAAGCAATCTTCGCGGCACGACGCTCTAATTCCTCCTCGGGTGTGGAAGGAGGAAGGTTAACTTGATCATCTTGAGCGCCGTCTTGAGCTTGCTCATGATCTTGAACTTGCTCGAGGGGGAGAACTTGACCTTGGGCATCATTTAGAGGTTCACCACCATCTTGAGGTTGATCTTGCCCTTGGTCTTGTTCATGAGGGTGAGGGCCTTCACTTTGTTCTTCGGAAGCGTGTGGGTCTTGGGGAGGTGATGGCTCCACTTGAGTGGAGCATTGTCCTTCTCCTTCGGCCACAAGGGGTTCCTCAATGGGTAGGATATGACCAATACCCATTCTTCTTATGGCTTGGGGAGGAATTTCATCACCTACATCACAAGTACCACTTTGCTCCACTTGGGAGCCGTTATTTTCATCAAACTCTACGTTACACGTCTCCTCAATGAGTCCGTTGGACTTGTTGAGAACACGGTAAGCATGAGAGTTTGTAGCATAACCAACAAATATGCCCTCATGAGCTCTAGCCTCGAATTTAGACAAACGAACACCTTTCTTGAGAATGAAACACTTACACCCGAACACCCGGAAGTACTTGAGATTGGGCTTGTTCCCGGTGAGTATCTCATACGGAGTCTTGTTCAAGCCTTTGCGGAGATAGAGCCGATTGGATGCATGACAAGCTGTGTTGATGGCTTCGGCCCAAAAGTTGTATGGAGACTTGAACTCCGCCATCATGGTCCTTGCCGCATCCATCAACGTCCGGTTCTTCCTCTCCGCAACACCATTTTGTTGAGGGGTATATGGTGCAGAATATTGATGCTTGATCCCTTCATCACTAAGAAACTCATCCAAGGTGTAGTTCTTGAACTCGGTGCCGTTGTCACTTCTTATTGTCAGAATCTTTGCATTATGTTGACGTTGAGCTTCATTTGCAAAGTCGATGACGGTTTGTTGAGTCTCACTCTTCCTCTTGAAGAAGTATACCCAAGTGTATCTTGAATAATCATCCACAATCACCAAGCAATACTTTCTACCCCCAAGACTATCAAAGGATGGAGGCCCAAAGAGGTCCATGTGCAGGAGCTCCAAGGGTCTCTTTGAGTAGATGATAGTCGTGGGAGGGTGAGCCGTCTCATGAAGCTTTCCTTCGATACAAGCACTGCAAACACGATCTTTGGCAAAACTAACATTCGTTAGTCCATGAACATGGTCCCCCTTGAGAAGACTTTGCAAAGATCTCATATTGACGTGGGCTAAACGACGATGCCACAGCCATCCCACATCAACTTTAGCCATTAGGCATGTCGCAGTCTTAGTGGGTTGCTCCGAAAAGTTAACCACATAGAGACCGTTCTCGACATGCCCAACAAAGGCTACTTTAAGAGTCTTGCTCCACAAGAGGGCCACGGTATCAATATCAAAGAAGGTGGCAAAACCCATGAGTGCGAGTTGACGAACGGAAAGTAAATTGAACGCAAGGGACTCAACAAGCATGACTTTCTCGATCGTTAGATCATGAGAAATGACAACCTTGCCAAGACCCAATACCTTAGAATGTGAGGCATCACCCCATTCGACATTGGTGGGCATAGATGGGATCTTGTGCACGTCCACCACCAAGTCCTTGCTCCCGGTCATATGATTTGTTGCTCCACTATCGAGCAACCATGATCCCCCACCGGAAGCAAACACCTACAAGAGATCAATGCTTGGTTTTAGGTACCCATTGAGTAATGGGTCCTTTGATGTTAGTAACAAGGGTCTTAGGAACCCAAATAGACCATTCAATGTACTCATAAGGAGAACCAACAAATTTAGCATAAACATGCCCATCACTAGCACGGCACAACACATAAGATGGGTTAAAGTCGCCGGCTTTGTTGGGAGAGATGGCTTTGCGCTCTTTGGCATCACCACTCTTCCCATTGTTCTTCTTCTCCTTAGGAGCACCTTCTCCCTCCTTCACAAAGGTTTGCGTGAGCGGAGGAGGTCGATTGGTCTTGCTCTTCTTCTCCTTGTTCTTCTTCTTGTTCTTGGACTTGGGTGAGAACCCAACTCCCTCCTTGCCCACAACTTCCTTTTGATTGCTCAAAAGGTCATTTAGGTTCTTCTCGCCTTGTATGCATGACACAAGACCTTTCTCGAGTTGTTCCTTCAACTTGGCATTCTCCTCCACAAGATGCACATGCTCACAACATGGGTTAGTAGCATTTGCATTATCAATTAAGACCATGTGAGGAAATGTGGCCTTTTCCTTGGTTAGCTTAACTTGGAGTTGAGCATGAGACTCCTTGAGGGTAGCATGAGCACCTTTCAAGACCTTGTGGGCCTTGTCAAGTACATCAAACTCCTCCGTGAGTCTAACATGATCAACCCCAAGTTTAGCCTTCTCGGAAGCTAGAACACGAGACACAACAAGAGCATGATCAAGATCTTTCTTTAGTTTAGCATGACCATCGTTGTGTGACTCCTCAAGAGCCAAACGATGCTCACGCTCTTCCTCAAGAGCATTAGAGAGATCCGATATCTCATCGGCATAGTCACGACTATGACTTTCCATCTTAGAGATGGTTTCTTCGTGAGCCTCGATCATGTCATTGGCTTCACCAAGTTGTTCCAAGAGAGCAACAAAGTGCTTCTTGGATTTGCCCTTGAGCTTACTCATGAAGGACTCAAATTCATTGATCTCCTCATTAGACCCCTTACCATTATCAAAGTCATCCGTTGAAGGAGGGTTAGGAATAATGGTGGTTTTGATGTTGGAGGTTACCTTGTTGGTGGCCTTAGCCATGAGGCACTTGGCGGTGATGTTCTCGTTAGGTGCATCGAAGAGAGACACCCGGGGAGTTGTGACAATGGCAACGGATGCCATGGCCATTGTTTCACCATCTTCATCATCATCGTCATCCTCACGGTATTCTTCTTGAACCACCAACCCGCGAGAAGGAGTCTTCTTGGTGAAGTTGTTCTTGTTGGGGAAGGACTTGGCTTTGTCTTTTCGGATGAACTTGCCACCATTGTCTTCCCGCTTCTCGTAGGGACAATCCGCAACGAAATGGCTAACATTGCCACAGTTGAAACAAGTTCTAACTCGTTGCTTCCCCTTGAGGCCACTTGAGTTGTTCTTGTTGAAGTTGGGTCTTGTATTCTTCTTACTCCAAAACTGTCTTGAGGCAAGAGCCATGTGCTCATGATAATCATACTTCGTGTCCTCGGGGTTGCTCTCCTCATCTTCCTCTTCTTCTTCTTCTTCCACACTAACCTTGGCCTTCAAGGCAAGATTGGGCTTCTTTGCCCTTTGGGAACGGAGCACCGCATTGTCGGCGGTCTTGTCCAAGATGCTCATTGCAACAAACTCATCCAACACTTCACTAGAGGTCATGGAGTGGAAGTCCGGTCTTTGGCGAATGACGGAGGACATGGCCTTGTTGTAGGGCATCATGGCCTTGAGGAACTTGCGCTTGATCCAGTTGTCATCCGTGTCCTTGCTCCCATGATCTCGGAGTGCGACCGCGAGTTTGGTCACTCTTCGAAAGAGCTCACGAGGTTCTTCATCCTCTTTCATTGCAAACTCATCGGCTTCATCTTGCACCACTTCATAGTTGGAGCGTTGAATGCTAGCACTTCCTCGATAGAGACGCTCGACACATTTCCATGCTTCTTTAGCCATGGCATGAGGTCGAAGATGAGGGAGATCTTCGGGAAGGATTGCATCTTGGATGATGAAGAGAGCACTCTCATTGAATTGATTGTCCACTTCTTCTCGAGGGGTGAAGTTGCTTGGATCATGAGGATAGAAACCTTCTTCAATAATTCTCCAAAGGTTAGTGTTCACATGTTTTAAGTGACGCTTGAAGCGATAAAGCCAAGCGTCAAAATCTTCATTTTTCACATATTTAGGAGGAGGACCGGCATGATTCAAATGAGTAGAGGGGATCGGTCCTCTATACACTGGGGGTTCCACATTGGCAAAGATGCCGGTGCCATTTCTACCACTAGTAGACGGACTCTTTTCACTGTTAGCTTCCCCCTTGTCGGAGGTAGCATCCGTCACCTTGTTAGTGGGATCACCCACTTTCATCGGCGAGGTAGATAGTTTAAGTCCTCTAGAAATTCAGAAAACATGCTTTTAACCTCGGCCGTCATGGAGGTTTTCAATGTGTCTAAAGCCACATTGAATTCCTCACGAGAGACCGAGGTTCCCCCTTCGGCCGAAGACGAGATGGGATTCACACCGGAGTGCTCCTCCGCACCGTCGTTGGTGTCAACCATACTCTTCGGACGGCAAAGTCCTTAATAAAGAGACGAGGCTCTGATACCAATTGAAAGGATCGATATGGTTGACTCGAGGGGGGGTGAATAGGCAACTAACAATTTTTAGACTTTTCTTTAACAATTAAAAACTTGCAATGAAATAGGTTGTCTAGATGTGCAACTACGTGGACAACCTATATGATGCAAAGACAATAAGCACACAAGCAAGCAATGGATATAACTCAAGTAAGCTTGCAAAAGTAAAGGGACAAGATAACCAAGAGTGGAGCCGGTGGAGACGAGGATGTGTTACCGAAGTTCCTTCCTTTTAAGGGGAAGTACGTCTCCGTTAGAGCGGTGTGGAGGCACAATGCTCCCCAAGAAGCCACTAGGGCCACCGTAATCTCCTCACGCCCTCACACAATGCAAGATGCCGTGATTCCACTATTGGAGCCCTTGAAGGCGGCAACCGGACCTTTACAAACAAGATTGGGGCAATCTCCACAACACTTGGAGGCTCCCAACAACACCACGAAGCTTCACCACAATGGAGTATGGCTTCGAGGTGACCTCAACCGTCTAGGGTGCTCAACACCCAAGAGTAACAAGATCCGCTAGGGATAAGTGGGGGGAATCAAATATCCTGTGGTGGAAGTGTAGATCGGGCCCTTGTCACCCAATCCCGAGCAAATCAACAAGTTTGATTGGCTAGGGAGAGAGATCGAGCGAAAATGGAGCTTGGAGCAACAATGGAGCTTAGAGGTGGAAGAGGTAGTCAACTAGAGGTAGAAGACGCCCCTTATATAGTCATGGGAAAAATCCAACCGTTATTCACAAGTTCAGCCCGCGACACGCGGTACTACCGCTCCAGGGGCGCGGTACTACCGCGAGGCCGCGCGGTACTACCGTGGCGGACCACGGTACTTCCGTGACAGCAGCAGAGGCCGGGACTTGCCTGACTAGGGTGCAGTACTACCGCTTGCGCGGTACTACCACTCCCCCTTGCGGTACTACCGCAAGGCAGGGAAGTCATAGCCTGCGAAGAGCGCGGATGAAATAAATTACATCCGTGCCTACTTCCGCTGAAATTGAGGTGGTACAAAAATCCGACGCGGTACTACCGCTCGCGAGGCGCGGTACTACCGTTGCGGGCGCGGATGTAAAAAATTACATCCGCGCCTACTACCGTGACGCTGCGGTACTAGGTAGGAGGGCCACGGTACTACGACTCCTGGGGAGCGGTACTACCGTGGGCCCCCACGGTACTACCGCGCTGGACGAGCGGTACTACCGTGGGTGGCGCGGATGTAAAAAATTACATCTGCCCCTACTACCGTACCGAAGCGGCACTAGGCCTGGGAGCCGCGGTACTATGGCTCAAGAGGAGCGGTACTACCGTGACCCACAGCGGTACTACCGCTGGTACTTGCGGTACTACCGCAAGTACAACAGTAGTCGTCAGATTTCAGCACAACCAAGATAACATAGGGAAGCTCCAAAGTGCAGGGAAAGGTAGGACAAGTGTACGTGTTGATTCCACCCAAACCTTTCCGACGCGGACCCCCTCTTAATAGTACGGCTCTCCTACGACTCAAATCCACCAAAGAGAAACGTAGAATAACACCGACTTCAATAGTCTCCGAGGGGCACCGAATCGTCTCGTGCCTAGTGATGAAGTATTTGAGAAACTCAAGGCACACGATTAGTCCGCAAAAGCATTGTCATCAATCACCAAAACACCTAAGGGATAAAAATGTCCTTACAACCAATAGACATGGTTCGCATGTCTCAAACTTTTCAAAAAACGAGTGAGTCCAAAGATCCATCAACATGGAGCTTCTTCATGTGTTTTACACCAATATGACTTACATGGAAGTGCCACAAGTAAGTGGTACTATCATTACTATCTTATATCTTTTGGCATGAAAATGTGTATCACTACGACCCAGATTCAATAAACCATTCATTTTAGGTGCAAGACCATTGAAGGTATTATTCAAATAAACAGAGTAACCATTATTCTCCTTAAATGAATAACCGTATTGCGATAGACATAATCAAATCATGTCTATGCTCAACGCAAACACCAAATAACAATTATTTTGGCTTAACACCAATCTCGATGGTAGAGGGAGTGTGCGATGCTTGATCACATCAACCTTGGAAACACTTCCAACACATATCGTCAGCTCACCTTTAGCTAGTCTCCGTTTATTCTGTAGCTTTTCTTTCGAGTTACTAACACTTAGCAACCGAACCGGTATCTAATACCCTGGTGCTACTAGGAGTACTAGTAAAGTACACATTAGCATAATGTATATCCAATATACTTCTATCGACCTTGCCAGCCTTCTTATCTACCAAGTATCTAGGGTAATTCTGCTCCAGTGGTTGTTCCCCTTATTATAGAAGCACTTAGTCTCCGGTTTGGGTTCAACCTTGGGTTTTCACTACAGCAGCAACTGTTTTGCCGTTTCATGAAGTATCCCTTCTTGCCCTTGCCCTTCTTGAAACTAGTGGTTTTACTAACCATCAACAATTGATGCTCCTACTTGACTTCTACTTTCGCGGTGTCAAACATCGCGAATACTTCAAGGATCATCATATCTATCCCTGATATTTTATAGTTCATCATGAAGCTCTAGTAGCTTGGTGGCAATGACTTTGGAGAAACATCACTATCTCATCTGGAAGATCAACTCTCACTCGATTCAAGTGATTGTTGTACTCGGACAATCTGATCACAAGCTCAACGATTGAGCTTTTCTCCCTTAGTTTGCAGGCTAAGAAAATCGTCGGAGGTCTCATACCTCTTCACGTGGGCATGAGCCTGAAATCCCAATTTCAGCCCTTGAAACATCTCATATGTTCCGCGACGTTTCAAAATCGTCTTTGGTGCCTCAACTCTAAACCGTTTAACTGAACTATCACGTAGTTATCAAAACGTGTATGTTAGATGTTCGCAACATCCACATATGACGTTCGGGGTTCAGCACACCGACCGGTGCATTAAGGACATAAGCCTTCTACAAAGCAATGAGGACAATCCTCAGTTTACGGTCCTAGTCCGCATAATTCCTACTATCAACTTTCAACTATATTTTCTCTAGGAACATATCTAAAACAGTAGAACTAAAGCGCGAGCTATGACATAATTTGCAAAGGGCTTTTGACTATGTTCAGGATAATTAAGTTCATCTAATGAACTCCCACTTAGATAGACATCCCTCTAGCCATCTTAAGTGATACATGATCTGAGTCAACTAGGCCGTGTCCGATCATCACGTGAGACGGACTAGTCATCATCGGTGAACATCTTCATGTTGATCGTATCCACCATACGACTCATGCTCGACCTTTCGGTCTCTTGTGTTCCGAGGCCATGTCTGTACATGCTAGGCTCGTCAAGTTAACCTAAGTGTTTTGCATGTGTAAATCTGGCTTACACCCATTGTATGTGAACGTTAGAATCTATCACACCCGATCATCACGTGGTGCTTCGAAACGACGAACTTTCGCAATGGTGCACAGTTAGGGGGAACACTTTCTTGAAATTTTAATGAGGGATCATCTTATTTACTGCCGTCGTTCTAAGCAAATAAGATGCATAAACATGATAAACATCACACGCAATCAAAATAGTGACATGATATGGCCAATATCATTTTGCTCCTTTTTGATCTCCATCTTCGGGGCTCCATGATCATCATCATCACCGGCATGACACCATGATCTCCATCATCATGATCTCCATCATCGTGTCTCCATGAAGTCGTCTCACCAACTCATTTCTTCTACTACTATGGCTACCGGTTAGCAATGAAGTAAAGTAATTACATGGCGTTGTTCAATGACACGCAGGTCATACAATAAATAAAGACAACTCCTATGGCTCCTGCCGGTTGTCATACTCATCGACATGCAAGTCGTGATTCCTATTACAAGAACATGATCAATCTCATACATCACATATCATTCATCACATTCTTTTTGTCCATATCACATCACATAGAATACCCTGCAAAAACAAGTTAGACGTCCTCTAATTGTTGTTTGCATGTTTTACATGGCTGCTATGGGTATCTAGCAAGAAAGTTTCTTACCTACGCAAAAACCACAACGTGATATGCCAATTGCCATTTACCCTTCATAAGGACCCTTTTCATCGAATCCAATCCGACTAAAGTGGGAGAGACTGGCACCCGCTAGCCACCTTATGCAACAAGTGCATGTCAGTCGGTGGAACCTGTCTCACGTAAGTGTACGTGTAAGGTCGTTCCGGGCCGCTTCATCCCACAATACCGTCGAAACAAGATTGGACTAGTAAAGGTAAGCATATTGAACAAAATCAACGCCCACAACAACATTGTGTTCTACTCGTGCATAGAATCTACGCAATAGACCTAGCTCATGATGCCACTGTTGGGGAACGTAGCAGAAATTCAAAATTTTCCTACGTGTCACCAAGATCTATCTATGGAGAAACCAATAACGAGGGGAAGGAGAGCAATAACGAGGGGAAGGAGAGTGCATCTACATACTCTTGTAGATCGCTAAGCGGAAGCGTTCAAGAGAACGGGGTTGAAGGAGTCGTACTCGCCGTGATCCAAATCACCGGAGATCCTAGTGCCGAACGGACGGCACCTTCGCGTTCAACACACGTGCAGCCCGGTGATGTCTCCCATGCCTTGATCCAGCAAGGAGAGAGGGAGAGGTTGGGGAAGACTCCATCCAGCAATAGCACAACGGCGTGGTGGTGGGGGAGGAGCGTGGTGATCCAGCAGGGCTTCGCCAAGCACCGCGAGATATGAGGAGAAGGAGAGGTAGGGCTGCGCCAACAGGAGAAGAACTTCGTGTGTTGGGCTGCCCCTTTGCCTCCACTATATATAGGGGGAGAGGGGGGCTGTGCCCCCACCTAGGGTTCCACCCTAGGGGCGGCGACCAGCCCAAGATCCCATCTGGGGGGGGGCGGCCAAGGGGGGGAGAGGGGAAACTTGCCCCACAAGTTAGGTGGGTGCACCCCCTCCCCAAACCCTAGGCGCCTTGGGCCCTTGTGGGGGCGCACCAGCCCACCTAGGGCTGGCCCCCTCCCACACTTGGCCCATGCTGCCCTCCAAGGATGGTGGCCCCACTTGGTGGACCGCCGGGACCCTCCCGGTGGTCCAGGTACATTACCGATAAAACCCGAAACTTTTTTGGTGACCAAAATAGGACTTCCCATATATAAATCTTTACCTCCGGACCATTCCGGAACTCCTCGTGACGTCCGGGATCTCATCCGGGACTCCTAACAACATTCGGTAACCACATACAAACTTTCTTTATAACCCTAGCGTCATCGAACCTTAAGTGTGTAGACCCTACGGGTTCGGGACACATGCAGACATGACCGAGACGTTCTCCGGTCAATAACCAACAGCGGGATCTGGATACCCATGTTGGCTCCCACATGTTCCACGATGATCTCATCGGATGAACCACGATGTAAAGGACTCAATCAATCCTGTATACAATTCCTTTTGTCTAGCAGTATTGTACTTGGCCGAGATTCGATCGTCGGTATGCCGATACCTTGTTCAATCTCATTACCGGCAAGTCTCTTTACTCATTCCATAACACATCATCCCGTGATCAACCCCTTGGTCACATTGTGCACATTATGATGATGTCCTACCGAGTGGGCCCAGAGATACCTCTTCGTTTACACGGAGTGACAAATCCCAGTCTCGATTCGTGCCAACCCAACAGACACTTTCGGAGATACCCGTAGTGCACCTTTATAGACACCCAGTTACGTTGTGACGTTTGGTACACTCAAAGCATTCCTACAGTATCCGGGAGTTGCACAATCTCATGGTCTAAGGAAATGATACTTGACATTAGAAAAGCTTTAGCATACGAACTACACGATCTTTGTGCTAGGCTTAGGATTGGGTCTTGTCCATCACATCATTCTCCTAATGGTGTGATCCCGTTATCAACGACATCCAATGTCCATGGTCAGGAAACCGTAACCATCTATTGATCAACGAGCTAGTCAACTAGAGGCTTACTAGGGACATGGTGTTGTCTATGTATCCACACATGTATCTGAGTTTCCTATCAATACAATTATAGCATGGATAATAAATGATTATCATGAACAAGGAAATATAATAATAATAACTAATTTATTATTGCCTCTAGGGCATATGTCCAACAATCATATACTAAGAAGAATGTCTTCACAAATTTTTAGGGAAATCAAGAATATATAAATAACACTTCCTTCACAAAGTGTTGCTCTGAACAAAATAGGAAAATGAATATTGTTGAGTTATTTTTGAACTAGGCAAGGAAGGTTTTTGACATATTCGATGAAGATATGATCCAAACAATTTATGAGATTTTTTTGGGAATTTTTGGAATAACAGAAATATAGGTTGCTTCACAACCTAGGACAAAAATTGACACATGGACATGACACATAGGCAAAACTGATGAGAGACCCACCACAATCTACAAGGATAAGACCATATATATTGGTCGTTAACAACTAGAAATAGGGCAGCGGATCAACACTGTTTGCTTTATGACCATTTCATGTAAGGAAATTACGACCTTCCTGACCAAAATGGTCGCAATGGTTTAGAGTTTGGAGCCCCCCGAACAACTTTTGACCAATTGGTCTCAAATGGTCATAGATCTATGACCAATTCTTCCAGGGTCACTGACAAAAGGTCACTAGTTGACATATTTCTTGTAGTGCACCACTACCACGCCGTCGTGCTTCTGTTGGAACCTTCTTCCTCAACCTCTCCCTCCTCCTTGCTGGATCAAGGTGCGGGAGACATCACCGGGCTGCACGTGTGTTGAACGCGGAGGTGCCGTTGTTCGGCACTAAGATTGGAATCCACCGTGATCTGAATCGCTTCGAGTACGACTCCTTCATCCGCATTCTTGCAACGCTTCCGTCTCGTGATCTTCAAGGGTATGAAGATCCACTCCCCTCTTTCTCGTTGCTAGTAAACTTCATAGATTGATCTTGGTGATGCGCAGAAAATTTTAATTTCTGCTACATTCCCCAACAATAGAAACTACGGATACAAAGGTATTTTACATTGTTCGAAAGCATAGATAGATAGAACTACGGTGGAACTAGATAGAAACTACAGTGACTCCCAGCCGCCATCATCATCACCATCATCATCCTCGATGGTGTTGTCCAAGGTGTCGAGCCACAAATCATCCCAACGCAGATCCACTTGTAGAAAAAGGGTCAAATCTGAGATACATTAGTACCGGTTTGCATTTGAGCCGGCACTAATGTGTCCATTAGTGCCAGTTCAAATGGCTAGGCGGGGGGAGATCTTTAGTACCGGTTCAATGCGAATCTTTAGTACCGGTTCGTGCCACGAACCGGTACTAAAGGTGCTGGCCGGCTACCAGCATCTTTAGTATCGGTTTGTGGTAGGAACCGGTAGTAAAGAGGTGGTGGAAGGGGGTATTTTTAGTCCCACCTTGCTCCCCTAGCAACATTTTTACCACCTTAAATATGTTACTTCTCAAACTATCACAAGCATTTGGTCTTCATTGAACTCTATGTGTAGGATCTGTGGCTGCAATAGGAGTCTTTGCCAGTTCTTAAATCGGGGTAGATTCCTATTGACAATTTAGATTCTATACAAAAAGATCATTGATGATCAATGTATTTTTTATGTACTTCTCTGTAGCAGTAGCGCATTTTGGCTGAAAAGCGGTACTGATCAATGTAGGCTGCAATAGGAGTCTTCGCCGGTTCTTAAATCGGGGTAGATTCCTATTGACAATTTATATTCTATACAAAAAGATCATTGATGATCAATGTATTTTTTATGTACTTCTTTGTAGCAGTAGCGCGTTTTGGCTGAAAGGCGGTACTGATCAATGTATTTGTTCTGCGTTCAGATGCACAATTCAAATATGTTACTTCTCAAAGTATCACAAGCATTACGTGAACTATTCTCTTTTCTTTCTCCTGAAGAAAGAAAAAGGCAATCTAGCTTCTAGCGCTAGCGGACTCGCTTCCGCCGCCGGCCTCTGCCGGCTCCCCTCCGCCGGCGACTTCGGTCGTCAGTGGTGAGGGGGTCGCCGGATCCACGCATGTGGATCGCTTTTTAGGCTCTCGTAGTTTAGGTTTTTAGGTTGTTCATCGTTTTTCCATCGCCGCCGCCGAATAAAGTTTCTCCAGATCCTACTCCGACGAGACGATCGGTCCTATGGTTGGGGATGGATTTGGAAATCAGTCTGTTCAAGCAAGGATGGCGTGGCGGTGGCGAAATCCTCGTGGTGGACCTGTGTCCTCGGGCTTCGCCATTGCGACGGTGTTTGCTCCAGCGCCGGCGCGGAGCTTGGGAGTAGTCCAGGAGCGGATGCAGATTGTGGTCTGCATCGGCGGCATCTGGAAGATGGTGGATCGTGTGCTGGTTTCGTGGTTCGTGGATGGCAGGTATGGTTTTCTCCTCCGGCGTCTTAGTCATGTGGGGGGGCCAGATCTGGAGTTCGATGGCGTGTCCGGGGTGTTGCCCAGATCAATGTATTTTTGATGTATATTTTTACATGTTTACGCCCTCACTCTCTCCACTCACTCGGTCTCCCCCTCAATCCCCCGCGACGTCATCAATTTCCAACACGTTCTGACATCAGTTGCCATTTTTCGGTAACCGAGTTGTTTAGATCGGAGCTAAATGACCGTGAAATTGAAAATCACTACAAAACAAACTATGAAAATGTTGAAACTTGGCATGGTATCATCATTTCACCCGCATAGCATGTGCGAAAGAGTAGAGAGGGTCATGGCAAAAACTGGACGCACTTCGTGTACAAACTGGACAATCTCTTTCGGAGTATTAGGGTTTCGGACGAGAAGCCATCTGTTACACGGGCGCTTCATCTTTTTTAAACTTATTTGAACTCCAGACTTTTTTTGAGCAGGCATTATGCAGCATTCGAAGCAACGTCATCAATTTGTTTAGATAGCTAAATGACCGTGAAATTGAAAATCAGTCCAAAATGAAACATTATGAAGCATTCGAAGCAACTAAAGCAAAAATATTCACAAAGAAATTAAATACAGCAAAAAAACTACTCAGAAATAAATAGAAGAAAAAAATAAAGCATCAAAGAAAATACTATATAACAAAATTACTCAAAAATAAATAGAAGAAAATAAATAATGCAGAAAAGAAAAAACTATATAAAGCAAAAATATTCACAAAGAAACTAAATACAGCAAAAAAACCTACTCAGAAATAAATAGAAGAACAAAATAAAGCAGAAAAGAAAATACTATATAAAAAATTACTCAAAATTAAATAATGCATAAAAGAAAAAAACTATATAAAGCAAAAATATTCACAAAGAAACTAAATACAGCAAAAAAACTACTCAGAAATAAATAGAAGATAAAAATAAAGCAGAAAAGAAAATACTATATAAAAAAATTACTCAAAAATTAATAATGCATAAAAGAAAAAAACTATATAAAAAATAGTTGGGGCGCTACCCGGTGGGCCTGCCAGACCTAGGGTGTGCAAATTCAGACCCAGAAGGGCCGGCAGGCTCACACGGCAGCGCGCCCTAGTTAGGCCAAGAAGCCTGCTATATAGAGGAGTTCGAAAGAGCAGCCACGGCTGGGTTTATAAACCAGTGCGGCTGCCCTTCGCTCGGCGAGGTGGGACTAAACATAGTGCACCGGGGGTGGCAGCGCACGGCCTTTAGTACCGGTTGGAGCCACTAACCGGTACTAAAGGCCCTCGTTTCTCGCCGCTTTGCCTGGGCAAAATTGGCCTTTAGTACCGGTTGGTGGCTCCAACCAGTACTAAAGGCCCCTCCTATATATACGGCACTTACGAAAAATCAGTTCCATATCGATCACTTCCTCCACTCGCGCGACATCGCCGCCGCCGCCGCACCGTCGCCCTCGCCGCCACTGTCGCCCCATCGTCGCCGTCTCGCGCCGTCGTCACCGTCTTGCCCCGTACTATGTCGCCTCGCGATCGCCCCTGGCCCACCGCCCGTGTCGTCGCGCCATCCCCGTCGCCGCCCCGTACGCCACCGCCCCCATCGCCGCCCATACGCCGCCACCCTCATCGCCACCCGTACGCCGCCGCCCCCCGGCCCACCCTTCGTACCCACACATACACACATGCATAGTCACACACATACACACACATATGTACACACGCATACACACACACACATATTTTTTTACTTATTTTCTATTTTCTATTGTTTAGATTAATGTTAGATGAATTAGATAGAAAAGTTGTTAGCTAGATGAATATAGGACTAGTTTATTTTTAGTAAATGCTTAGTTGAACTAGTTGAATTAATATAACTAGTTTATTTTTAGTAAGAAAATTTAGGTATATGGGATTATTTGAACTAGTTGAATTAATATAACTAGTTTATTTTTATTAAGAAAATTTAGGTATATGAGATTATTTGAACTAGTTGAATTAATATAACTAGTTTATTTTTAGTAAGAAAATTTAGGTTGAGATTATTTGAACTAGTTGAATTAATATAACTAGTTTATTTTTAGTAAGAAAATTTAGGTATATGAGATTATTTGAACTAGTTGAATTAATATAATTAGTTTATTTTTAGTAAATGCTTAGTTGAACTAGTTGAATTAATATAACTAGTTTATTTTTAGTAAGAAAATTTAGGTATATGAGATTAGTTGAACTAATTAAAATTTAGGTATATGAGATTTTAATAGAACAAGTTTATTTTAGTAAGAAAATTAATATAACAAGTTTATTTTTAGTAAATGCTTAGTTGAATTAACAGAACTAGTCGAATTAATAGAAGTAGTTGAATTAGTTGAATTAATTGAATTAGTAAGTGTTTAGTGCTTCACCTATATGAACATAGCAAATGTCGTCTGACGACGAAAAAGATTTCATTATGTGCGAATACTGTGAAGACTAGCGCGGCCTGTGCGACAGAAATTTCCTTGTTGATGATAGGCGATTCAACATCAAGTTGGATGAGACCTTCGAATTCGATACAGTAAGTCACAACGACAAGTATTTTTTCGTAATTAAGCATGACTTATATATGCTTCATTTGCTTCAACTTATAATTTTTAATTTTCACTATTCTACTATCGCATCCCCTACCATGCAAGAATTTTTGTCTTGGATAAGATAAGTTTCAATTCTATGGAAACTATGGAGGTAAAGAGAGTTTACCTGAAAACTAAGCATGGTTATACTTTCAACGTCAAAGTATACAATGCAAACACGTACACCTATTTTGAATGCAAAACTTGGCAAGCACTATGCAAGGCTTATGCATTTGAGCCTGATATGGTTATCACCTTTAATATTCGTCCAAAAGATGATATTGAAGGTAATAGAGACATCTGGGTCGATGTGCAGACGCCTCCAATTCTACCATTATGTGAGTTCTTCTCAACTATATTTTTGTCTTTGATATTGCTTATTCAAAAATAATTGACAACTAATTTCTATTAACAGCTTATTTCCATTCAAGCAAACATGTCCGGCGCTTGGTAGACATGACCTACTACTGTCCCGGAGCTGAACTAAACTGCGAGGAGATAAGTCATTATGTTTCATGGCTTGAGGATCTTCATACTGTCAAGACCAATTTTCTTGCTGCACTTAGAAATGTTAGTACTCAAAACATGCGACCAATAGTGATTGTATTGAACTACGGTCACATCTATTTAGGAATGATGGTAAGATTTTACTATTTGTCCTCAGTGCATCTTTTGCATACATAATTTTTTTGCTAAACTTTCATTGCTAAGTATATTAATTAAGTACTATACGATGTTCTTCAACAGGGACTCCCGATGATAGTTGTGCCTCAGGGGATCGAGACTAAAGGTCGCATGTCAATTGTTAGCTTACAGCCAAGATATTCTACATTGCACATGAGTGCATTCAGGATTTCTAGAAGCGATGAATGCTTAATAGTGAAAGATTGGAGGAAAATTGTTAACGATCACAGAGAAGTACTAGGGGGCAGCAATGAGAAGCGCAGCCCATGATTAGGAGACAGGTTCATCTACATGCTCCAGTATGATGAATCAGGAGAGCTATACATGTTCTATGCTATTTTACTTGAGAGAGAGCAGTAGAAGTGATTCACGCATTTAGTACTTGTCCTCCACTAGTAGAAAACAGGGCTAACGTTCGGGCCTAGCCAGCCCATTAGTCCCGGTTCTTCAAGAACCGGGACCGATGGGGGGTATTAGACATAGTTCGTGAGCCCAGGGGGCGGCCGGGGCCTCGTGGGCATTGGTCCCGGTTCGTGTGGAACCATTTGTCCCGGTTCAAGCCATGAACCGGGACCAATGGTCCTCGCTCCTGGCCCACAACCATTGGTCCCGGTTCGTGGCTTGAACCGGGACAGAAGGGGGGACTTTAGTCCCGGTTCATGCCACGAACCGGGACAAATAACTTGCCTATATATACCCACCGTCGCGGCAGAGCACTCCAGAGTGCTCTGTTTTGTCAAGCCAGCGAGGGGAGGGCATTTGGGTACTCTAGTTCACCTCCTATCCACATGAGGTGTTCGATGAAATGCCCGAGCCACACTAGTTAAGCTTTCTCCTCTCGAAACTCGACCTCCGAGCTCCATTTTCAACGAGATTTGTCTAGATTTAGCGGTCCGTCATGCCCCGTCCCCGCCCCGTCTTCACCGCCGTCGATCGCCCGCGCCGATCTCGTCACCGGCACCACCGTGGTGAGCCTCTTGTTCTTATCTTATTTCTGAAAGAAAAAAAATTCTGACTTCAGATAGATAATTGTCTAATTTTCTTACTTTTATTATTCCTTGTTATTATATAGTGCGATGGTATTGGTATCCGCCCCCGTCGGCCCTCGTCCTGTCTATGATTCAGATGTGGTATATATTATCTTTTCATAACTATTTGGTTCATTTATTGTTTATGACAATTATGCCGACCAATGTGAGATAGATTTTATTTATCTAGGAGGTTGTTGAACAGGAAATTCCAACCGACCCTATTGTCGAGAGGTTAAATTTAGTTGAAGAAGAAAACAATTATTTGAAGGAGAAACTAAGAAAAATTGAGGAGGAGAAGATGATATTAGAGTTGCATGTTGCGGATGTGGTCGATGATCACAAGATCAAGATGGATGCAATGCGATTGAAGATTAAAAAGATTAGAAAATATGCCATTCATACCGAGGCTTGGTATCATTATGCAGTTGGATCAGTTGTTACCTTGGTTGCGGTTATGATCACATTTGTTTTTGCATTGAAATGTTTTACATAATTTCATTGTATGGTTTAATTAGATGCTCTGGAGAGCTATATGTTGTTCAGTGAGAACTATGTATGTACTTTGGTTTTAATGCTCTGGAGAACTATGTATGTACTTTGGTTTCAAAGTTCATTTCAAATGCTTTTCAACTTCATGGTCTTATAGCTCAAAATAATCAGTAAATGCATGAAAAATAACAAATGTAGTCAGAAAGGGTTGTAAATTGATGGTGCGGCTTTGAATGGTGCATTTTGAACATAGAAAAACAATGGAGTTCAAATAAGTTCAAAAAAATGAAATCCCTTTGTGTCAGACGAGTTTCCATATGAAACCCTCATACTTCAAAAGAGATTGTCCGTTTTGTACATGAAGTGTATCCAGTTTTTGCCGTAACCCTCCCTACTTTCTTGCACATGCTATGTGGGTGAAATGATGATACCATGCCAACTTGCAACCTTTTCAGAGTTCATTTCAAATGCTTTTCAATTTCATGTTCTTATAGATCAAAATAATAAGTAAATGCATGAAAAATAACAAATGTAGTCAGAAAGGGTTGTAAATTGATGATGTGGCTTTGAATGGTGCATTTTGAACACAGAAAAACAATGGAGTTCAAATAAGTTCAAAAAAATGAAATCCCTTTGTAACAGACGAGTTTCCGTATGAAACCCTGATACTTCGAAAGGGATTGTCCGTTTTGTACACGAAGTGCATCCAGTTTTTGCCATAAGCCTCTGTACTTTCCTGCACATGCTATGTGGGTGAAATGATGATACCATGCAAACTTGAAACCTTTTCAGAGTTCATTTCAAATGTTTTTCAACTTCATGGTCTTATAGCTCAAAATAATCAGTAAATGCATGAAAAATAACAAATGAAGTCAGAAAGGGTTGTAAATTGATGATGTGGCTTTGAATGGTGCATTTTTAACACAGAAAAACAAGGGAGTTCAAATAAGTTCGAAAAAATGAAATCCCTTTGTAATAGACGAGTTTCTGTATGAAACTCTGATACTTCGAAAGAGATTGTCCGTTTTGTACACGAAGTGCATCCAGTTTTTGCCGTAACCCTCTCTACTTTCTTGCACATGCTATGTGGGTGAAATGATGATACCATGCCAACTTGGAACCTTTTCAGAGTTCATTTCAAATGTTTTTCAATTTCATGGTCTTATAGCTCAAAATAATCAGTAAATGCATGAAAAATAACAAATGAAGTCAGAAAGGGTTGTAAATTGATGATGTGGCTTTGAATGGTGCATTTTTAACACAGAAAAACAAGGGAGTTCAAATAAGTTCGAAAAAAATGAAATCCCTTTGTAACAGATGAGTTTCCGCATGAAACCCTGATACTTCGAAAGAGATTGTCCGTTATGTACACGAAGTTCATCCAGATTTTGCCGTAACCCTCTCTACTTTGTTGCACATGCTATGTGGATGAAATGATGATACCATGCCAACTTGGAACCTTTTCAGAGTTCATTTCAAATGCTTTTCAATTTCATGGTCTTATAGCTCAAAATAATCAGTAAATGCATGAAAAATAACAAATGAAGTCAGAAAGGGTTGTAAATTGATGATGTGGCTTTGAATGGTGCATTTTGAACACAAAGAAACAAGGGACTTAAAATAAGTTCAAAAAAATGAAATCCCTTTGTAACAGACGAGTTTCCGTATGAAACCCTCATACTTCGAAAGGGATTGTTCGTTTTGTACACGATGTGTATCCAGTTTTTGCCGTAACCCTCCCTACTTTCTTGCACATGCTATGTGGGTGAAATGATGATACCATGCCAACTTGCAACCTTTTCAGAGTTCATTTCAAATGCTTTTCAATTTCATGTTCTTATAGCTCAAAATAATCAGTAAATGCATGAAAAATAACAAATGAAGTCAGAAAGGGTTGTAAATTGATGATGTGGCTTTGAATGGTGCATTTTGAACATAGAAAAGCAAGGAAGTTCAAATAAGTTCAAAAAAAAAGAAATCCCTTTGTAACAGACAAGTTTCTGTATGAAACCCTGATACTTCGAAAGAGATTGTCCGTTTTGTACACGAAATGCATCCAGTTTTTGCCGTAACCCTCTCTACTTTCTCGCAATGCTATGTGGGTGAAATGACGATACCATGAAAACTTGGAACCTTTTCAGAGTTCATTTCAAATGCTTTTCAACTTCATGGTCTTATAGCTCAAAACAATCAGTAAACGCATGAAAAATAATAAATGTAGTCAGAAAGGGTTGTAAATTGATGATGTGGCTTTGAATGGTGCATTTTGAACACAGAAAAATAATGGAGTTCAAATAAGTTCAAAAAAAATGAAATCCCTTTGTATCAGACGAGTTTCCATATGAAACCCTCATACTTCAAAAGAGATTTTCCGTTTTGTACATGAAGTGTATCCAGTTTTTGCCGTAACCCTCCCTACTTTCTTGCACATGCTATGTGGGTGAAATGATGATACCATGCCAACTTGCAACCTTTTCATAGTTCATTTCAAATGCTTTTCAATTTCATGTTCTTATAGCTCAAAATAATCAGTAAATGCATGAAAAATAACAAATGAAGTCAGAAAGGGTTGTAAATTGATGATGTGGCTTTGAATGGCGCATTTTGAACACAGAAAAACAAGGGAGTTCAAATAAGTTCAAAAAAAAAGAAATCCCTTTGTAACAGACAAGTTTCCGTATGAAACCCTGATACTTCGAAAGAGATTGTCCGTTTTGTACACGAAGTGCATCCAGTTTTTGCCGTAACCCTCTCTACTTTCTCGCAATGCTATGTGGGTGAAATGACGATACCATGAAAACTTGGAACCTTTTCAGAGTTCATTTCAAATGCTTTTCAACTTCATGGTCTTATAGCTCAAAATAATCAGTAAACGCATGAAAAATAACAAATGTAGTCAGAAAGGGTTGTAAATTGATGATGTGGCTTTGAATGGTGCATTTTGAACAGAGAAAAACAATGGAGTTCAAATAAGTTCAAAAAAATGAAATCCCTTTGTAACAGACGAGTTTCCATATGAAACTCTAATACTTCGAAAGAGATTGTCCGTTTTGTACATGAAGTGTATCCAGTTTTTGCCGTAAGCCTCTGTACTTTAATAAAATAGATAAGTAGAAACCAAAAAAACTTTAATAACATAAATAAAATTTATGAAACTAAAATTATCAAAGTATTTTCTGTTCAAAGCATTATAAGCAACCTCTAGTATTATTGAAACTAAAATTATATAAAATTGATGCAACTAAAATTATCAAAGTATTTTCTGTTCAAAATCATTAAAAGCAAAAAGAATTTTCATAAAGAACTTTTTTGCTAGAAACTTTAATAGCAAAAAGAATTATCATAAAATAAAATTAATAAGTAATTATAAACAAAATAAAATAAAATAAATAAGTATTTTCTTGTAAGTAGAAACAAAACAAAATAAATAAAGCAAAAAAGAAAACAAAAAAACTGGGAAAAAATAAAAAAAATTGGCACCAACTGGGCCACCACGGCGTGAATACGACTAGAAACCCATCCATGGGCCAGGATTCAGGCCCGCAGAAGGCCCAAAAGGCCCTTCAAGCATAGCAGTAGCAAGTAGGCCTGTAAGCCTGGAATGGAGAGGAGATCGAGAGGGGTGCGGCAGTGGGTCTTATAAACCACTCTGCACGCCTATCAACTAGCGAGGTGCACTACAAAAAAAAGACACATCCGTGAAATTTTGGGTCGAACGAGTTTTTTTTCTGTCATACATATGACACTTCTATGACGATAATTGTGACAAAACCCGGTATCATCATAGATGTGGTGGGCTCCTACTTCTATGACAAAAAATCATGACAGAAAATGGGCTTTTCGTCCTGGGCGGGCCGGAGACAAAGCTGCATGACATTCTTTGGGTCGTCCATGACGGAAAAAACCGTGGTAGAAGCGAGGGGGAGGAAAATTTCGGGGAGTTGCCGGTTACGGTGGGAGGTCGGGGGCGGAGCGATGCGCGTTTCTCTCGTATGTACGCGCGTGTGTGCGAGGCATTGGCTCTAACAGAAGCCGAGCGAGGCGTTGGGCTCTAACTGAACCCGAGCGATTGCACTGCAGGCTACACGTTACTGAACCCGAGCGATCGATCGATGGCTGTTAACTGAACCCGATGGAGCGATTCCTTCGCTACTTCTGCTAACTGAAGCCGATCGATGCTACCTCTGGGATGAACAGTGAGCGTTATGGGGGGGTGGATGAACAGTGAGCGGTGGCGTTGCCTCTGGATGAACAGGAAGCCGTGGTGTGGAGGGCTAGATGAACAGTAGACGGTTGAGGGGTGGCCGTGGAGGGGTGATTGAACAGGACCCAGTGGTGTGGAGGGCTGGATGAACAGTAGACGGTGGATGGGTGCCCATGGAGGGGTGGTTGAACAGTAGCCGGTGGAGTAGCGCGCGATGGAGGCTGGATGAACAGGAGACCGTGGAGGCTGGAGGAGGTCGACGGTAGCCCGTGGAGGCTGGAGGAGGTCGACGGTGGAGATGAACAGTATCTCGTGGAGTCCTGTTTTGCGGTACACCACACCCCTCCCGATGAACAGGACCCCCGTTTCGACCGGAGGAGGTCCGTTTCGTCCGTTTTGTGGTACGCCACACCCCTCCCGATCAACAGGACCCCTGTTTCGACCGTAGGAGGTCCGTTTTGTTCGTTTTGCGGTACGCCACACCCCTCCCGATCAACAGGACCCCAGTTTCGACCGTAGGAGGTCCATTTCATCCATTTTGCGGTACGCCACACCCCTCCCGATCAACAGGACCCCCGTTTCGACCGTAGGAGGTCCGTTTCCTCCGTTTTGCGGTACTCCAGGCCCCTCCCGATCAACAGGACCCCGTTTCGAACGTGGCCGGTCGAACACAAGGTCGTTTCCTCCGTTGTGCGGTATGCCAGGCCTCGTTTCCATTGCTTGTTCCGTCCAAGCCCTCCCGATGAACACAACCACGCATTCCGTTCCGACCCAGCCGGTTGGCTCCCCATGAACACGGCGACGACGCTGTTTCTCCATTCCGACCCAGCCATGTACGTATGCATGAGTAGGCGTTAGAGACCCTGCCCGTATGTACGTGCGTGGCTGTATTTTCTTTCTTGCACCCTCGCCGTTGTACGTACGTGTACATGCTACGTGCGCGCCTCTACTACGACACGTGCGCGCCTCTATTACGACATGTGTGCACCTCTACATCGACCAGTATGTACGTACACGTTCGCGACCAGGATGACAACGCTGCGTACGCTTCGACCAGGTGGGTCCCGACTGTCAGGCACTTCCTTGCCTGCGAAGATGTAGCTGGTGGGTCCCAGCAATCAGGGGGGCGAATCGTTTTCTTTTTGCCCGGACGCACTTCCTTGCGTGCGAAGGTGTAGCTGCTGGGTCCTAGCAGTAAGGGGGGCGAATCGTTTTTTTTTGCCTGCACACACTTCCTTGCGTGCGAAGGTGTAGCTGCTGGGTCCCAGCAGTCAGGGGGGTGAATCGTTTTTCTTTTACCTGGACACACTTCCTTGCGTGCGAAGGTTTAGCTGGTGGGTCCCAGCAGTCGGGGGGCGAATCATTTTTTTTTCGGACGCACTTCCTTGTGTGCAAAGATGTAGCTGGTGGGTCCCAGCAGTCAGGGGGGCGAATCCTTTTTTTAGGACGCACTTCATTGCGTGCAAAGATGTAGCTCGTGGGTCCCAGCAGTGAGGGGGCGAATCATTTTTTTCGCGAAATACGGTGGCCCGTCCGGTGGGTCCCGCTGTTAGGTGGAGGAATAATTATATTACGCGTAATAAGGAGGCACTTCCTTGCGGCTGCCGTGGACCTAGCTGTCAGCCTCTCCATGTACAGTCCACGTCCGATGGAAGTCATTCCTTGACCACGTTGACCACGCCGCGCCGAGAGCACCACGGCAGTGGACGACGGCGAGGCCTAGGAAGGGGATGACACGGAGCCGGGGAAGATGCGACAGTGGATGCACACGCGGAGAGGAGTACGAGAGTTCACTGGTTCGGCTGCGCTGCCGTCGCCGCAGAATAACAGGGGGTGTTGGTCAGTGGGTGAGTGGAGGGATGGCCTGGCCAGCGGTGGGAGTAGTAGGGGGCGGTGAGGCCTCCGCGGCAGCACAGCCGGCCACAGGAGGCAGGAGCAGGCGGCACGACCGGCGCTGCTTTGGGCAGCTGGAGCAAGAAGACCAGAGGTTGAAGAAGCACGACGGCCGTTGGATGGACATCGTATGGTCACTGTAGCTAGAATCGTTTATATTGACTAAGTTGACAAAGCCCTTGGTACGTCAACTTAGTAGGCCCACAAGTCAGCTTCCGAAATGGTGCACCCCAGATGTCAGGGGGATGAATCATTTTTTGGGCGGGTGAAGCTAGAATATTCGAGATTGAAGAAGAAGCACGGCATCCGTTGGATGGACATCCAATGGCCACTGCTGCTAGAACCGTGTGTTGACTATAAGTTGACAAAGCCTTGCATACCCGTCAACTCTGTTTTTTTAGGGGACGTGTCAACTTAGTAAGGCCAGAAGTGTGTGGCAGAGAACTTATAGCCCATTTGAGATTTGTAAGAATGTGTAGCCCATTTTTGAATTCTAATGGAATTTACTACAACCCATTTACAGTTTGTTAAAAGTACAGCCCATTTCAACCAACTGTTCAAAACAGAATTCAATAAAATTTCCCACATTTTGATGGGATCTGAATATTTTTATCCCGAAATTTTAGTCAGATTAAATACAATTTCAATATAAATTTATATTGCGTAAAGATCCAACGAAACATTCCGCTCGCAACAATTAATGAAATTAAAATTTTCAATATTCCAAAAATAATATTTTATAAAGTAATCACTGTTTGGTGCATTTTTTTATAGTTACTACCCAGTTTTTATAATTACATCCCATTTATTATTTCTTAAAGCCCATTTTCTTGTTAAGCCTAATGCATCCCTCCTAGGAAAGATTTGCAGCCCAGCGGGGCGGAGAATAACAACTTGACCTTGCCTGGGTATTCCTAAAAAAAGTATAGCTGGGCTAGCCATTTTCAGCTTGAAAAAAATTAATATCTGGGCTGGATATCTGGCCTGGGCTAGACGGGCCACAGCCCGCCCAGTTAATACCTGCAGCGATGTTTTCGTTGTTGTTCAGAGGAGAAAAATTAATATCTGGGGTAAACATCGAAAAACTCTGCAGTGCTCACACCTCAAAAACACAAATACTGCTCGAGCTGCTTGGTCCCAGCTGTCGGCCGCTTCTTGTGCAATTCTCTCGTTTATTGACTACTCCCTCCTTTCCGGTTTATAATGCTCAATTCAAAAATCTCACCAATCAAGGTAGATGGCGAGTGGTGGAATACCTTTTCTAGTTTTGCAAAAGTTCCTAATTAATGCTCTTATTATCCTCAAAAAATTATGTTTATCAATGCATTAATTGCAATGCATGCATGCATAAAGTACATGCATTGGTCAATTTTCTCTTAATACTTGCATGCAATGATTTAATGCACCTTGAAATCTGAACATGTGATGGAAAACAACCAAATTGATCCTTATAAAATGGAAAAACTAAAATTTTGAGATAAGCCCTATAAACCGGAAAGGAGGGAGTACATAGGTAGATAATGGTGTGGGACCGTGATGTCAGGAAACCAGGAGGAAGCAAAATAAATTATAGTTATATATATATATATATAATAAGGAGGCACTTGCGTACATGAGGCTATGGACCTGGTGGGTCCCCATTGTCATCCTATCCAAGTAAAGTGATCTCCTCGCCCGCGCGCGCTTTCCGCCCGAAACAGTCAGCACCGGCCGCCCCACTTCCCGGTGCAGGCTATTGCTCCGCCTTCAAACGACACAAGTGCCGTCCGTCCGTCCATCTGCCGCACACATTAATGATACGCGGTTGCCGAGGCGGCTACTCCGGCGTCACACGTCCGTCCCTCCGCCCGCCCACCATTGCTATATAAACTGTTGCGCCGGCCATAGCCGCAGTCATCCACATCCGTTGCCTTTCTCTTGTCCACACCACTACTGCCCACCATGGCTTCCTCGCGCTCCAGCGCTCTTCGGGACGGGCAGACGACGGACCACAAGGAGATAGCAGCCATTGCTGCCGACCGGCTGGCCGACAGGCAGCCGGAGGACGACGATGTCCCAATGGAGAACATGGTAGTCGACGATCCGGCGCCAACCCCCTCCTCCATGCCATCCTCGTCGGTGCATTGCACCATCACCATCGGCGAGGCCCGTGCCCAATATATGGACAGGGTGAGGCAGATGCGTGAGGAGCAGTTCCGGGAGGCGCAGGCCGACGCCGCCTACAACCACCATCTCCTCCAGGAGCACCTGCAGGCAGAGGAGCAGATCGCCGTGGAGCGGGCGGAGCAGGAGGCGCTGCTCGACTCGTACCGCTCCACCCGCAAGGACCACCTCAAGCGCTGGCGGTAACGCATGCGGGTGGCAGAGGTTGCGGCCGCCTACAAAGAGGCTAGCAAAGAGGGCGATGAAGCGGGCGAGGCGATGTTTGGCGAGACCGAGGACGAGGCAGAGGACAATGCCGGCTCCGATGAGTCCCCGCTCCGTTGGCGTCGATGATGCCCCGCGGCGCCAACAACGAGGCAGAGGACACCGCCGGCTCCGCCGAGGCCCCACGGCACCAACAACGAGTCAGAGGACACCACCGGCTCCGCTGAGGCCCCGCCCCGCCAACAACGAGGCAGAGGACATCGCCGGCTCAGTAGAGGCCCCACCCTTCCGGCAACGTGGGAGAGGATTTCCACCGCTCCGCTGAGGCGCCGCCCACCGGCAACGAGATAGAGGACATCGCCGGCTCCGCCGAGGCCCCGCCCCCCTGCCAACGAGGCCGCGCCACACAGAAAACAAGGAAGAGTAGAACACGGTAGGTCGCCGCCGCTCGGGTCCAAGTAAGGCCACCGCTGCTACCCTCCGGTTGAAGCCAAGCTAGGCGGATTGACCATTGACGAACAGTTAGCTTCTTGGCGGCGACGTGGAGTTGGAGAGCTGAGCTGGAGAAGAACGCTGCTTCTACTTAACTGTTGGTGCAGTTGGCTGACTGACACGTGGGCCCAACAGGCCACATGTCAGTTACGCAACTGCACCTGCAGTTAAGTCACTTAAGCTTCTATTCGGCTCAGCGTGACACAAGTGGGTAGCTTCGGTTAATTAATTATACCTCCAGCGCACCCCTTTTTAGTTTTTTTAGAAAAGGAGGATGACCCCCGGCCTCTGCATCTGGGAGATGCATGCGGCCACAAACACCCCTTTTTAGTTGAAGAATGTATGAAATGTAATTAAATCCGGCATGTTTATATGAAATCCGACCATGTATGAATGAATTTATTTCGATTAGTTCGAATTCATGTATCACTGGCATTGGATGAACATGCAAAACAATACATACTAGCATTATTCCCAGGGTGATCACCTCATTTGCAGTAGTTTCACATGTACTCCCTCCGGTCCTTTCTATACAAATTTTGTCTGCAGTCAAAGTATCTCTACTTTGACCAATCTTATACAAAAAAGTATGCACTTTCACAATGTGCGAAGTAAAAAGGAACAGAAGGAGTACAAAGAGTTTGAGCAGCTTTTTAGCGTTTCTGTACATTGCAATCAAACACACAGGGCTGGCAATTCATAGAGAACATTCAAAACAATCGATGATTATGCATCTCAGGGACTCACATGTTAGAGGCAATATTTACTTCACAACTAAAGAATAAAGAAAAAATTGATCGACGCTGCTGACAGCAAGGGCGGCCCATTCGAAAATATCAAATGCAGGTCTACGTTGGTGGAATGGGCAGGGTTTGCCATCAGTTCGGACATTGACATGGCACCTCGTGCTAAATAAACCAACTGTTCTTTTTGTGCAATTCCACCAAAATCAACCAAATTCACGCGTAGCTTGTATGATTTCGCCCTTATATGTTGCAACGCCTTGAACTTATCGGCACCTCCTTTCTTGTGGTGGAAATGAATGATTCAATGTATTCATGAACATTTTGTGCAGTTCCCATTGAAATCAAGCCGATCACCCTTGTTTGCACAAATACAAAAAAGTGATTAGTATAAAGCAAAATGTACTATGAATTGACAGTTTAAATAGGCACCTACATGGTCCATGTAGAGCACATTTTTAGAAAAATGGAACTCACCAGAAAGAATCCTAGAACAACATTGTACTCGCGCATCACAGCAAAAAAATGGAGATTTGTCAGTCCTTCTGAGCTAAAGTTAGTTTGGTCTTGTGGGGAGTAATGTAACCATCCTTCAACTGCTCCTTCTGATGAGAATCCTAGAACAACATTGTACTCGCCATCACAGCAAAAAATGGAGATTTGTCAGTCCTTCTGAGCTGAAGTTAGTTTGGCCTTGTGGGGAGTAATGTAACCATCCTTCAACTGCTCCTTCTGATGAGAAGATACAGTGCTTCTTCATCCTGGCATAATCGGAACTAGTCACTTCACGTACTCCATATTCTTCTTCAGAGGAAGATGATCCTATTGTGCAAAGACAAGAGGACAACTAAATGCTAGCATCCCTATTTGCTCGAAAAAAAGGAAAGGAAATATTTAAAACAGCACAGATGAAGCACTTCTCAAGGACAATACCACTTTTTCATGACAGTATCTAAACAGTAGCACAACGCTAATAGAGATGACAAAGCTCAATCATATGGATGAATTAGTGGGCGAGTACCAACCTTTGTCAGGAGGCTGATTGTGTAGAGCATACAGATGAAGCACTTCTCCGGAACCATCTGTTGCTATCTACTATGGTGGCCATGCTTACTATATCTTTTTGTGCAGTTCCACTAAAATATATGGTATCTTCAAAGAAGATCCCTGTTTGCACAAGTAGAGATAATTACGTATGGCATCAAATCAGTGGCAAAACAATTGCTCGTTCCAGCCATAGCAATAAATTAAGATGCAAAACTATATCATTACTTGTGTCATCACAGTTCCAGTGCTTCATTACAGCACCGGGAGTTGATTTTTGTTTTTCTTCCGCTTGTTCTTCCCCTTCATCACTTGGTTCAATAACAGACAAGCTTCGCCTTCAATGTAAGATTTGGCATGTCAATTAGGGAGCACAAGTATAGTACTAAACTTAATTTTCTGATGAAAGTGGCAAAATACAGGCCAGCAGTTGTGAAATATCCTTATCTTACCTCAATGGGATATTACGGTGCACATACAGATTGGAAGTCTTGTCTCCATTTGTGCAGTTCACTAAAATCAAGCAACATTATCGTACAAGTAGCACAACATATGAAAGCACACTGCAGAATCATGTGAAAGAAGGCTAGTACTGACCTCTCATGATGCGGAATTCAAACAACTCACAAGAAGAAGATCTGAACCAAATTCGCCTTAACGGATAGGAAGTAAGATCTCCTCTTGTGCAGTTCCACTAAGATCAAGCAATCAAGCAACGTTGTCGGTGTGACATTTTGGTTGAACTGCACAAAACAGTCTTAAAACAAAAGTGTTTTGTGCAGTGCAACAAAAGGTCACAATGGCAACGAGGTGAAGTAGATAACCCTGTTTACACAGAGGTGCAAAGGAAACAATTAGTGGTCAATAACGGTGGATGACACAGAAGCCAACAAAAAGAAGCATCTACCTTATCGAAATGGGAAAGAAAGCAAGACAGTAGCATTTCTCAAACGGTGGCATTGATTAATATTAACATAGAGATTATATTAACAATAAAATTCGTTAAACATGTAATTTGCTTTTAACTGTGGCATTGCATCAATTTTCCAGCGGCATTATTAGAGGGTGTTTGTTTACAGGGACATTTTGGTGTAGGGACTAAAAAAACTCCGTGTCAGTCACATCTAAACCAAACAGGAGGGACTTTTCGGGACTAAAAGTGGGCATTTGGGACTAAAGAAAGAAGACCCCGAGGGAGTCTTTTTGGGACTTTTTCCAACAGTTGCCCCTGCCACGCATTGCACCTTGTTTCTATTAGTTCATTACTAGGGGTAACATGGTCTTTTATCATGTCATTTAATAACCTCTAGTCCATGTTTAGTCCCTGGAACCAAGCAGGTAGGGACTAGGGAGTTTTTAACCAAACAGGGCCATAGATTAACAACAGCTAATGAGTTGCATGGGACAGTGGACGCACCAGCACCATGTGCATCTACCGATGTACTGTGGTCATGCACAGTCTGTTGCAACAAAGAACAAACAACCAAGGAGCATATTTGTGTTGGTGCCAGTTTTGTTATCTTTAGACACCTTTCCCTATGTGAGCGCAGCAAATCTAGTCCTGCTCAAACTCTACAGCCTTGTCCCTTCCTTTCCTTTTTGAACTAGTACTTTCGCCCCTTCCTTTCCTCTTTGAACCACGTCCTAGATTTATGCGATACAACTTTCCCCACTACTTTCCCCCATTCCATTCCTCTTTGAACCACGTCCTAGATTCATGCTATACAACTTTCCCCCTTCATTTCCTCTTTGAACCACGTCCTAGATTCATGCTATATACAACTTTTCCCACTACTTTCCCCGACTCCTTTCCTCTTTGAACCACGTCCTAGATTCATGGTATACATGCAGCTAGAGCAATGCATGTGGAGTAAGTAAAATATACCTTAAGGTTCTTGGGGCGTGGTTCGATGGGCGACGGGACGTCGGCGAAGAAGAAGGGTCGGAGGCCCTCCCGCGCCGCCGCTGGGTGGAAAATGAACAGCAGCACCGATAGTGGATTCCCTCCATCGCCGACGACGACAGCGTTAAGCCTCCTTCCCTTCCCGGCAGACGGATCCTGCCGGCTCTTTGAGCAGCAGTGAGGGGAGAGAGAGGCCAACGAAGTCTTGTTTAGATCTGGAGAGGGCGAGAGAGTGTGAAGAGAGAAACTACTAGTGTTGAGGATCCAGCGGGAGAGGGCGAGAGAGTGTGAAGAGAGCAACTACAAGCGCTGAGGCTCCAGCGTGTATATATATACTAGAGAGAGAGTGAAGCATGCAAACCCTAGAAAACATTTTGACCAGTCAAAGAATCCTCCTGGCAAAAATTATGCTCAAGTGTAGTTATCGAACCCGAGACCTCAAGTTTGATGAGCGAACAGGCTAACCAGCTACACAACCCTCCCGTTATGTTCAACGAGAGGAAAATAACCTTTTATACATTCCTGCATTCGTGTGACAGGCATGCCGTGTTTTTTTGTGTGTGTGTGTGGGAGTCATTAGGATTTCAATCATAATCGTGTCATGTGGCTTTGGTGGTAAGACTATCCACAGTGGTGCAGAAATAATGCAGCCTTAGTCACCTTACCTCTCTCCACGTAGTACGTTGGGTCCCACCAGTCAGAGGGTGAAACAAACAAATTAATAAGAAAAATTAAAAGCGCCAGCGGTGTATCTTACTACCTCACACATCTCGCTACTGCTCGGGAACACTGTCCAATTGATCCCTCTATTCGCTCACGTACTATTTTAAGTGAATCCTTATTATAACATGCACACAAATTTTGGGCACTTGTATTCGACTTAAGTCAGTGTGCCACCGTATCTCGTATACTTACTACTCCCTCCGTCTAGGTGTAATAAGTCACGTTAGAAGGTGCAACGGGACCAAGGTGCGTGCGTGTGCGTGTGTGTGTTTAACAGCATGTGTGTGTTAGAGAGTGCGACAGATCGACCTACTCCTACAGAGATATGGTGTGTAGTGTACGATTTTAGCCGCGAGAGTCAGTGCATCCTCTCGTTTCTGGGCGTGTCTGGTAGGGACATGCCGACAGCTGCCACGCCTGCTCCTGACCAGCCTGGCCCACCCAAAGCCCCTCCACCGCCCGCGCGCGCTTCCCGCCTGAAACGGTCAGCGCCGCTCCAAAGAATCGGTGCCGCATTCATGCCCGGGCAGAGCGGACGCGACCTCTCACTGGCGCAAGAGTGATGGTTGCTTCGTCCGTCCAACTTACTGTTGGGTCTATGTGATTTGACGGCTCATTGGTCTTTATTACTGAGGTGGTAGGACTGCTGGATGTCCCACGCTTTCGGCAAAAGGAGGTAGTAGATTACAATTTTCTCCATTCTTACAGCGGAGGAGTGCAAGAGCAGTGAAAACATGCAGGCTCAGTGATTACATGGCCCACCTCACACGATCACCGTGCGACACCTAACTCTTTACATAGTACTTCCTCCGTTCCTAAATATTACTAGATGAGTCCCCGCTCGTTGCCGCGGAACAGCGGTATATCTCTCTGCGCAAAATTATCGATTTCATAGAGCTAAAAAAATCTATAACCGCATGACAAATGTGGTAGCCAAACTAAATAAACTCCCATCATCATTTAGATCATCCCACATAAGGAAAAAAGATCAGACAACTCCTACTGCATAATGGGATTATATTTTTCTTTTTGACATGTTAATGGGACTTAAAAGCTCACTTACATGCATGCTGCCGGTGCATGCTTGCATGCAGACATGTTGATGTGATTTAAAACCCACTCACATGCATGTGCCACGGTATTTCTGCATGCTTGCATGTGGCTTAGTGCTGAGCCTCTCAACGTCTCCATCAGACGGCTATTATGACTGATTTACTTCATCTAATGGCTACGTCAATTTTGATGATGTGGCTCAAGGAGAGGATAGAGAATTCCTAGTAGTGGGGGCTAGCTATTACTAGTAGATAAGTCTTTGTAGATATTCCACTAGGTGAACTACATACGGAACAAAATGAATGAATCTACACTTAAAATGCATCTATATACATTCGCATGTGGTTAATGGTGAAATCTCTACAAAGACTTATATTTAGGAACGGAGGAAGTACTAGTATAGTACTAGTACGTACTGTAATTTATCAGCGAGATAAATTTGTACAATGCTATGAAGCTTCCAGCTCCTGTTACATGTATCTTGCGTCCAAGGTTGCCCGTTGCAAAATTTCATCAAATACAAAGGAGACTAACATGCATGCTATTGCATCTCAATGATTGACAGATCATAGCAAATATGTACTCCCTCCGTTCCAAAATAAGTGTCTCAACTTTGTGCAAAATTTAGTACAAAGTTGTACTACTACTAAAGTTGACACTTATTTTGGAACAGAGGCAGCTAAAGAAAAAAAGATCCATGCAGTCCCTAGCCCTTAAACCGTGAACCCTGACCAGGCTTCAATTTGCTGGCAACGTTCGAGCTTCCTAATAAATGAAGTTTGCAACCTTTTGACCACCGGATCATTTTGTGCAGTTTCACCAAAATCGAGATGAGCATCCCTGTGGCAAAGAAATTGAAGAAGCGTGATTAGAATAAGATTACTAGGACTAGTTGATGAGACATAAACTCATCACAAATACAGTATAGAAGCCAGTAGGTATCAGTATGCGGGGCAAAGAAGTAGAGAAATATCCACAGGGAGTGATGTGGGTAGCTGGAGCAGTGGTGCAAGCCAGATGTAAAGGGAGTTGTACCTGAGGGACGTAGATCGACCTTGAGGAGGGCGGCGGGAGGCGGCAACTGCCCACGTCACGGCAGTGAGCAAGGGACGAAGGCAACCTCACCGGCTTTGTGAGAGAGAACGGCGGGGACCCCTGATCGGGACGTGCCGAAAGTGGGTTTTCACCGTCGGCGACGGACACCGCATCTACACTAAGCATCCACCCCTTCCCCAAGCGGACGTGATCCGCTGGGATGTTAGAGATGTGGCCACAGTCGTTTTGTGCAAGAGAGTGTGAAGAGAGCAACCCCAGCAAACAACCGTGTAGGCTGGCCCATCCTGACTATGTATATAGTGGAGCAGTTTCCTTTTCTCTCCATATGAACCTATCATATTGCGTACGTGCCACTGAAGAAAAAAAAATTATTTATAAATGACGCGGCACCTACTACTCGTTCTCCTATAACCTTGCGCTTGGCATCTCCAAAATATTAACCTTGCGATTGGCTCTTCGCCTCTTCGGGAAATCGAGCAATAATGGTAGTGCAGTATATATCATTCTGGCTATATGAGACTGAATGAATTGCTGCACGTCCACCACGTGGGCGAGGGTCGAGGGGCGAGGGAGAGTGCTACTACATACGGAGCAAAATGAGTGAATGTACACTCTAAAATACGTCTATATACATCAGTGTTTGGAGTACGTACTAGTAGTTCATATTGAAATCTGCTAAGGACATATATATTCCAAACAATATGATATAATCTCTATAACCAAGGTAGTAGGGATGAGTAGTAAACAGAGGGAGTAGTAAATTTTTCTCCTCGTCCTGCGAGCCACCGCGCGCATGGGCGAGGGAGGAGCAAGCTTCACCTCATCCTGCGAGCCACCGCGCCTGTGGGTGGGGGAGACGGCGTACTAAGCAAGCTTCTCCTCGTTCTGCTAGTTGACGGGACACATCAAAAGTACTCCAGTGTATAGAGCCTTGCCTCTAAGGTAGGCCCCACATGGTTTGCCTCTTTTTTTAATTTAACATAACGCGTCAAGTCGCAATTTGTTTGTTCACCCGTGGTAGACGATCCTCCCTCCACCAAGTGGACAACCAGTACACGTGCCAAATTACCACGTGGGCTGCCTTTTTCATACGGAAATGAGCTCCACCGTGTACCCGCGCGGGTGTGGTTGGGAAAGAGACGGGAGTACGTGCATCGTGCATGCACCTCTTCTCTTCGTGCATGTCCCCCACCTACGTGGGTGTGTGAGAGAGATACAAACCGTGTTTGTGAGTGTTTTTTGTTTTGTGGTGGGGGTGGGGGGTTGATTTCATGAATTATTTGTGGGAATATGTGTCGATGACATCTCAAACAAAATTTTGCATGCAATGTGTGTGAAATGGAGGCCTATCCATTTCATACATAGAGGGTCGGGAAATCCACGAGAAGAGAGGGAGGGGTCATAGGATAGAGTCGAAGAGAGGATCAAGTATGGGTGGGTGCGAGATCGATGAAGAGAGCCATCGAAATTGCGTGTGTGTCTGCAAGTCAAAGATATAGGGCGACTAGCCTACCAGAACATTAGAGGGCACATGTCAAGTTTGTGTGTGGCAGGGAGACATAACTAGAGTGCTTGATGTATCGGTGTGTATGGGGGGTAGAGGGTGAGGGAGGGGTAGGCAGAGGCCTAACTATAGAGGTAGAACGACTCGTGTATGTGTTGAGAAGGAGAGACCCAGCTATGTCATGAGGGAGATCGGTCGACATCCATACATAACTGAAGAACGGGAAATATGATGGGACAGAGAGAGAGAGAGAGGAGAGAGAGAGAGGGAGGGAGAGGGAGGGAGAGGGGTAGAGTGCTGGATGGGTGATGGAGTTGCTTCTCGGAGATGTTGGGAGAGGCCTACTAGACAAACTGAGGGTGGAACTGCAATGTTATCAATAAGAGTGGGGATGTGTTTATGTGTGTGCCTGTGCGTGATAGATCTGTCGGGACGCATCCATGGATGATGAAGGGGAACCATGTGTTTGGTAAGAAAACCTAACTAGATCGGTAGATCAATTGTTGTTTGTTGGAGGAAGGGAGAGACACAACTAATGAGGTAGATCGATCGATGTGTGGGTAAAAACGAGTTATAAGGACCTAGATGGCTATATGTATAGCGAGAGATCGGTCGGTGTACGCCCATTTGTTAGAGGCAAATAAGGCCCAGCGAGACGGATAGACAGAGAGAATGGAGCTAGGAGGTGGTGCGAGAGGCCCAACTACTAGCTGGATAGGGGGAGGAGTGTGCGGTTGTGAGATCGATTAAAAGAGGGGTGAGAGTTTACACATGTGTCTGACCATATGAGAGACACGAGGCAAGGACACATAAAGGAGGAGATTGAAGGGGTGTGTGTATGCTGTAGGCAGGCATCGCTGGAGAGGTTTATCGATCGGTGTGTGTCGAAAAGGAGTTGTGGAGACTCTGGGAGAACGACATGAAGGAAAAAAGGAATGTGCCCGGTGGATAGAATGTCGAGGGAGGGGGAGGGCGAGGAGGGCGTGTGCATGCACGAGAGAAAGTTAGTGGTAGCTACAAAGGTTAGAGGACTGTGTGGGTGTAAGAGACTAACAAAGATCATAATTTGATATGAAAGCGGATTCATATATTTGAATAGGAGATCATAGTGTTTTAAACATTGCATGCATGAATATAGCGGTGATACACGTGTTGTGCACATGTTATACCATAATGTGATAATGCATGGCATTTGCAACTCACAGCTAAATGCCGAACAATCTAAACAATACTATACATCAAACAATCTCACATTTTATTTGAATTTGTGATAATGTGCGGCGTTTGCAGATAACAACTAAATATCGAGCAATCTAAACAATACTATATATCGAACATTCTCACATTTTATTTGAATTTGTGGTAACGTGTGGTGTTTGCAACTCACATCTAAATACTTGTAGGCGTAGGGGGCGGGGCACCATACATAACGTGATAAACACATTATACATATGAGACATGGTTTAGATTATGAAGATCTAGCTAGAGCTAGAAATGTAATGTGATTTGAAATCAAAATAAAGTGGATTCAAAAAATCTAGTTCGAGTTCATATAGTACACATAGTTCATATGTAACTCGATACTGATCATGTCGTGTGCTGTGAAGATAATACACAAACGATGGTTTAACTTGACAATAATGATGATTGTAGATCTTATTAAAATAGAGAAACAAATTCAAATGCTTTGACTTCACAACAATCATTACTGTAGATCTTATTCAAATTTAGTTCATATTGAAGCGGTAGTATATACGTTTGGAATGCACTAAAACGTTCATTTGAGTAGTAGGTTGCATGCATTATACACGTAGCGAAATATTTTAATTGAACATAACATGAATTCAAAGTTTTGAATGACATTTGTAGTGCGCATTGATTTGGTACAGTACACATTAGGCTTGTCCAGAAATTTCAACCCGCGCCTTGTTAGCCCGAAATATTTAAGATATATCTTTGTCTTGTTGTGCTCCGACAACTCCCTCCATCTCAACCCGCGCCTTGCTATTCCGAAATTACAACGCGCGCGAAAACTCCCACCTCCTGTGAAATCCCGACACGCGAAATGCCCGTGGTACCCCTGAACCGAAAGAACCGCCTCAAATTGGTGGGGGGTACTTTCGTAACTTACCCCACATTTCAGACAAGCGCGTCTCTAAGCCATGGTTCCCTACTACCATCCCATCCGCCCACCCATTCATACACCGAGGCCGCGAAAACCCGCGACGAAACCCCACACCCTGCTCCGTCCGCCACACAGCTGGAGCTTCTTCCCCGACGAGGTCGTCCACAGCAACACCTCGACGTCCCTCATCCACCGTATCGGATGAGGGTCCGTCATCGATCTCATCGTCCCGCCGGTTCAGCCACCCGTCCTCCACCTCCAAGGAGCTTCCCTGACGTTCCCCTCGTCTTTCGCGCCACCTCCATTCCCACACCGCCGTCTTCACCTGCACCACCGGAAGAGCATCATCATCACCGTTTCCTCGGATGAAGTTGTTGCCTAATCGGCGCCACCAAAGAGGTTGTACACTACTCGCCACATTTTCTTCTTGATTCGATCTCACGGTGCTGCCGGCGCTCGGTCCCGAGCCGACACGGCGCGGCTCCATCCACGGCGGCGTCGCCGGCCACTTCCTCCACGGCGTCGCTCCCTCGGCGGCGACGTCCACATCAGTAGGAGCTGCTGCTGCTTTAGCTCTCGCTCACGCTGCTGCTCTGCTCTTGCTCTCGGTCCCCTGCCTGGTCTACTCTTGCTATTGCTCTTGCTCGCGTTGCTGCTCTCGCTCTTGCTCTTGCTTGCGATGCTGCTCCGATTTGGCTACACTTCAGTCGACTGAATCGACTATTGGGTCAGTCGATTTCCAAGGGGTGGGCTCGCCTAGGTGAAGGATGAACCAGCCGCAGCGGAGAGGGGGGCTCGCCGGAGAGGTACCCCACTATCTATCTTAGGGTTCAGGATGGGGGCGGTGGTCGCCGGCGGTGGCGAGGCGTTGGCAGGGCGGTGGCGTGGGGATCGCCGTAGAAAAAGCTCGGCATGGGGGGGCCTAGAGGGATGGCCGGGGCGGCGGCGGACCGGCGGTGGGGAGTGTTTTCGGGGCAGGCAGGGCAGCGCACCGCCGGCCGCGGGCGGCGGGGGGCTGCTGTTTGGCCAATGGTGGCTGGCGGCTCAGGTGGGGTGGAGGTTGAAGATGAACCGCATGCCCTTGATTTCATATCCAACGGCTGCAAAATCGACTGACTAGAGATGCAAAAGTCAGTCGACCGATGTGTAGCCTCGCCTTGCTAGTGCATTCAGTTTCGACAGCAAAATTCAGTTTCGGCAGTTAGGATCAGTTTCGACAGTTAAGTTCAGAGATGAGCGGCTGATGTATTTTACATCTAGCACTTTTTGGTTATGTATTTTACGTCATGTATTGGAGATGCTATTAGAATTCCACTCAGGTTAATGTTGTTTGCTGTCTCTCTTGTCCTGCTTCAGCCTCGGCGTCGTACAACTCACCAGAGCTACTCCAACGACGAAACCCTCCATCACAACGGAGCAGTACCTCGGGCTCCATCTCCAGACGCCTAAGATCTTCTTCCCCTCCTCCGACAGCAAAGTCAGCTGGAGCATCCTCACCGGCCAACCCAATCACGCTGAGATCGACATGGCTTCGCCAAAGAGGTTGTACACTTGTTGCATCTCTTTTTTACTCTACATGTTATATATATTGTCCACTGAGCACACGGATTTGTTCCTTTAGTGTCTCCTTGAAAGAAAAACGTAGGAATTTTAATTTTCACTTGTCCTCCTTTTCAAATTCCTATTCATGAAGCACAAGACTAAGAGATAGAAGCATAATAGCATTATAACCGTACATTTTCTTGTGGTTTGACTTAATCTCACCATGCTTCTTTGCATCCTGTGATCTTCCAATTTTGTGAATCAAACACCCAGATTGGCAGAAATCCTGTGTTTTTAAATTCTCTGTTTTGCACGTGCATTCCTATCCTATTCCTGTCTATTTCCTATCCCTGCATTGTTGGAATCCTCCAATTCAAACGAGCCCTTACAGAATTACTTCTCTTACAGATAGTTGTCAAAGAAAACCTTGCGTGGTTTGTCCCGGTCCTGCTGTGCCGTCGTCCACCCCAGCTCAGCTGCTCCAACGATAGAAGGGTCCAGCAGAGCAGGGATCCGGCCTCCAGACTGTCTTTCGCTGCCTCAGATCTTCTTCCCCGCCGCTGGCATCCATGAAAACTGCATTACCATCATCAACCGAGCAGATGACCTCGAGGACTACATGGGTCCGCAAGAGAGGTCGCACTCTTTCGTGTCTGCTTACGTAATGCATCGCTTAATATTACATGCTACTTTATCGTCATGTTCACCGATTAGACTCTGAGTCAGCTCCAAACTAATGGTCAAACTTGAGTTTTTAAATGGTTGTGGGGTACATATCGGGGCCGCTATCAATAGTATCTATCTACTATATGGTTAATCTCCAGTGTCTACTAGGAGTTTCATGTTGGGTGGGAAACAAACAGTAAAGAAGCCATTATCTGTATTTATTAACTGAAGCCATTATCTGCCTGCTATTATTGGTTTTGGGTCTATCCACAGGTTGCTACCATCACTCTGGATTTTTGCATGCACTCCTTACATAATCTCACTATGTTTTATTCCTATGCATGACAGTTATTGTAAACAATGGAACTGAACATGTAGAGCAAAAGAGACGAGCCTTGCGTGGCAATATAATTTCATGCAGACGTCGCTCCATGGTAGGCGCAAAGGCAGCCCCCCCTCCACGCATTTCGGATTGTAATCGAGAGGAAGATATCTGTTCTGAGGGGGATTCAGAAGGAGAAGATAACTCCTATTTACCTCCTGAGGTCTTCGCTCTAACTTGGCATGCTGATGTTGGTTATATCATGCATATGGTGTCTTGCATTGCTTACTTTATACATCAAATATGTCATCTGCTTAGTTTAGACATCCTTTGTGCGAATGCCATCTGTTTAGTTTATTCATCGTTTATGTGAATTATGCAACGCCACCTTGTTTAGCCAGGCATCATATATGTGAATTTTGCAACGCCATCCTGCTTAGCCAGTCATATTATATGTAAAATATATTAGGCCATATTTTTTTGTTATGTATTACATTCGTCAACAATGTTAGTATATTCAACTGCTCTTCGTGTGCATCAGCCATTTGACATGGTGATGGCAAATTCTGGAGTGAAAACAAGGTCTTCAGAACAGACTATGCTATCTGACGAAGCGCATATCTCGCTGGTTACGGATAGCTCCTCAGAGGAGGATTCAGAGACAGATGACCAGTCCTATCCCCCCCCCCGAGGTGTATGCTAGCTCTAACTTGGCAGGGTTATGTTGCTCATATCGTGCGTATGGTGTCTCGCATTGCTATGCCATTTGATTAGTTTAGACATGCTTTGTGTGAATGCCACCTGTTCAGTGTCTAATTACCATATATGTGAATTATGCATTGCCATCTTGTTGCAAGACATTATATATGTGAATTATACAATGCTATCTTGTTGCAAAGGCATTATATATGTGAATTATGCAATGCTATGCTGCAGTGGCGGAGCTACAACCAAATAGTTGGGCGGGCCAACATAAAAGAGAACACACAAAAAATCACAACTTAAGCCATACTACTTGGATGCTACTAGGTATATTAATCTATGCTCACTGTAAACCAGACTAGGCTGTAACGGGAACAAGTCCCTCCTGCATATTCATGAGGAAAAGTCAGCCTATCATACGCGTTCAGGCTGCTGACGCATGACGCCTCACACTCACCGGGCATAGTAATTTACCTTTTGGCTTTTGGGCAGGGCGGGCCACGGCACGCTTTTGCCTGCATGTAGCTCCGCCGGTGCCATGCTGTTTAGCCAATCATCATGTATGTGAATTATATCATGCTATCATTTTTTTGTATTACGTGTTCCATTTGTCGACAACGTTTGTATATTCAACTACTCTTCCTGTGCATCAGCCATTTGAAGCGGTGATGGAAGTACCTGGAGTGAAAACAAGGTATTCAGAGCAGACAATGCTACTTGCTGAAGCAGACATCTTGCTGGCTACATAGAGCTCCTCAGAAGAGGATTCAGAGACTGATGACCAGTCCTATTTCCCCCCTAAGGTCTATGCTCAAACTTGGCAGGGTTATATTACCCATGTCATGCATGTTGTCTTGCATTGCTTAGTTTTTACATCATATATAGATTGCCATCTGCTTACTTGCTTACTATATAAATCATATATTTTAATTATATCATGCCATCATGTTTACATAGTACATACACATCATCTATCTGAATGATGGCATGGCAACCCATTTAATAAAGACATCATATAGTTATATCATCTCATCCTGTTTAGTGTCTACAGTCATCATATTTAGAATTATGGCATTCTATCCATGAATGTATGTGAATTATGGCATGTCAACCTATTTAATAAACACATTAGATAGTTATGTCATGTCATCCTGTTTACATAGTCTCATATAGTTATATCATCTCATCCTGTTTAGTGTTTATAGTCATCATATTTAGAATTATGGCATTCTATCCATGAATGTATGTGAATTATGGCATGCCAACCTATTTAATAAACACATTATATAGTTATGTCATGTCATCCTGTTTACATAGTCTCATATTTTGAACTATGTCTTTCCATCTTTTTTAGTTAGCCATCATAATGTGAAATTGTGTCATGCTATCATGTTTAGTTAGCCATCATATATGTGAAATTGTGTCATGCTATCCTGTTTGGTTAGACAACATAAATATGAATTATTTCATGCCCTCTTTTATTCCACACTATCCATTGCACCTGTCTATCATACAATGTCTATACTTTCAATTACTTTTCTTGTTTATCATCCATTTGAATTGAAGAGTGTGATGGTAGTATCTAAGGGAGTAACAACACGGTCTTCAGAAAAGATAGTGCTACCAGTTGATGCAGATAGAACCACGGTTGTACTTGCCCAAGGACCAGATCCACCACACATAACCCAGACTCTCGTAGATTGTACCCCTACCCAGTTGGACAGAGAACCAGCTACACCCCTTTTAACCCCAACCCCGGCAGATAGTAACCCAGTTCCAGTTGACACAGCACCGTCTCCACCACAGAGCACCCAAACACGACCGGTTAGTAAGGGAACTGCGGTGCCCAAAGCACGAGGACCACCACTCCGAATCCCAACTCAACGCTTAAATGAGAAGAAGATTTGTTCTCAGGTCAGGTTCTGTAGCTATGGTTCATACTCCTTTCCTCTTGCATTACTGTATTTACTCATACGAACTATTTTCAAATTTGAAGGATGGAATTGAAACTCCAATGGCGCAACAGGTATGTTTTAAACCCGTTTCTTTAACTGGTTTGCTGTTGTAACCTGCTCTATGTTGATTTCAGTTTCAATTGAATAAACAGTTATGTTCTCATGTCATGCACATTACAAGTGTTGTTATTGCTCTATAGTTACCCACACTTATATTCTGTCTATTCTGCTTTGTCTTGAACAAATATTATTTGAACTGTGTCCCTATCTTGATTTGGCAACAAAAACTAGAATGATATAGACCATAAAGTGACCATGGCACATAGATATATGTTTGTTTCATGCTGTTATCCTGTCCACTTTACTACTGAACTCATTTACCAAAATGAGTTTCATATACAACATGGTAAACATGTGATGTGTCTGCTTGTTTCTCTTTTAGAATGCGGAAAAAATATTGGAGAACAGTACCGCGTTATCCAATGGTAAAGGAAGTAATGCAGATAAGGTTAAAGATAGTGAGACATCCCTGTTGGTCTCCAAGAAAGCTGATAAAAACTATCTTGACGATAGTGAGGGAACCCAAAAGTCCTGTCTTGATGTAGTGTTTGAGTTACTGGACACTACTGCTGGCACAAGCTCTTCGAACTCGTTGCCTGAATCAGTTCGTCTTCTTGAGTCTCAACTTCAAGTTGAAAGACATCGATTAGATGTGCTGCGATAGGAAGCTGAAGGACTGAGGAAGTCCCTGCAGAATTCAGATGCATATTTTTTGGTGCAACAGCAAGCGTTGGAGGATTTAAGCGCCAAACAAGAGAAAGTTAATAAGCTTGCTAAGCATCTTGCCAGCATTATGGGTACCCAGGATATTGTTTCTTGAGATCTTCTGAAGTAGTTTCAGTTCTGGATTTGTTTTCCTGTGGCGTTTATTTGCGCTGGTCGCCAACTTTGACAACCAATGTATATGATATGCTGCTTTGTTCCTTATATTTGCACTGGTGGCGAACTTTGATGCCCAGTGGATGTAATATGTGTAACAGCCGTGATAGCCTAGCATAAGTTGTTTGCTTATTTATTTCCTTGTTGTCTTGTTTATTTGTTTGCTTGTAGTCAGTGCAGTTCTTTTTAAAACTAGGCTACAATAACCATGGGATAATATTTACTGTAGTGACACTGGGCCTCCTATGGGCCGTAGAAATAGTGGGCCTTCTACGGGCCATAGAAATAGGTGGCCTTCTACGGGCCATAGAAACAATGGGCCTTCTACGGGCCGTAGAAACAGTGGGCCTTCTACAGGCCGTAGAAACAATGGGCCTTCTACGGGCTATATCATCAATGGGCCTTATACAAGCCGTATGACCATAACGGGTCATCGTTAATAGGCCGTATTTGATGACGCTATGAAAACGGCCCAACGTATTAACGGACCACAAACGGGCCGATGTAACCACGAGCTGAATTTGGCCCACAAGCAGAAAATGACAGTAATGGGCCGTAAGTAAACGAATGCTGGAAATGAGCCCAAGAATAAATGGCCTTTGAGAAGGCCGAAAGATAACATTTGCTGGAAACGGCCCAACTGAATAACGGGCCCTTAATGGGTATAAAGTGATATACTGTTCATTACGGGCCAGTTTCACCACGGGCCGTTAGTGGGTGTAAAGTGATACACTGTTCATTGCGGGCCAGTTTCACCACAGGTTGTTAATAGGCTAAGAGTTACATACGGCCTGATATGGGCCGAAAGACGTCATGGGCCATACATGGGCCAAAAGTGAAAACGGGCTGGAATCATATTGGATGGCCCAGATGACGCTACTGGGCCTAATTTGGATAGGCGTAACGGGCCTTGGGTTAGCGGGCTGTAAATGGGCTATATGCGAACACGCCGTTAACAGGCTTTCCATGGGCCGGCCCGCCACCTTTTGACCAAGTCAAACGGGCCGGCCTTTTCATAGGAATGGGCCTCTTTTGGGCCGTGCCACGTGTCGACGTATCATAGGCGCCTTTTGTCCAATGAGTGGATGACATCTGTCCCAACGGTGAGCCGACACGTGTTTCCTCCAGCCAATGATGATTTTACACGTGGAAAATCCCCATTGGTCGGGGCTGTTAACGGGTTATCGGATCCAAAACCCGACCCGATAGCTTAACGGCGTTCCGTTGCGGTGGATGCCACGTGTTGGTCACCCTTGACGAAAGCAGTTCTGTGACGCGCGATTTATCATCATGGAAGTGGACACTTCCGTGATGATAATTTTGGTAATGTCATCAAACACTTCTACGACAGCACAGGTATGACTATCTTGATTCTGTCATAAATTTTTCATGGATGTACATGCATGACAAAAAACGCGACCTACTGTGACAAACACGTATCATTACGAAAGTGTATTTTTTGTAGTGGTGGGACTAAACTTTGGCCGCGACGCAGGCAGCACGGGGGCCTTTGGTCCCGGTTGGTGCCACCAACCGGGACCAAAGGCCCCTGCTTCCCGCCCTTTGGGCTGCTAAAAAGAGGGCTTTGGTCCCGGTTGGTGGCACCAACCGGGACTAATGCACCCTTTAGTCCCGGTTCATGGCACCAACCGGGAGTAAAGGCCTCGCTATATAAGTTCACACTTAGGAATTTTCCACTCTCATCTCGCAGTTGCCGCCCCCGACGACGCCGACGACATCGACGCCGCCCGGCTGCCCCGACGCCCCCGCCGCCGCCGTCGCCATCGCCGTCGCCTGCGCCCTCGCCGTTGCTCGTGCCCTCGCCGTCGCCCGCTCCCCTGCCCCGACGTGCGCCGCCCCGACGCGCGTCGCCCCGGCCCGCCCCCGTCGTCTCCGTCGCCGTCGCCCCTACCCCGCCCCCGTCGTCGCTGTTGCCCCCGCCGTCGCCGTCGCCCGCTCCCCTACCACGACGCGCACCGCCCCGGCCCGTCCCCGTCGTCTCCGTCGCTGTCGCCCCCATCGTCGTCATCGCCCCCGCCGTCGCCGTCGCCGTCCTCCTCACTTGGTCCGGCCGTCGCATCATTTTTTTCATTTATATATATGCTTATTTGTTTTCATATGCATATGCTTGTTTTTTCATATATATGATATATGATGATATACATGCTTGTTATCATAATTGTTTTTGTTCATATATATATGATGATTTTTTTATAGAATATAATGTTTTTTTCATAGATGATCACACATATATATATGATGTATGCATGGATGTGTATGAAATATATGATATTTTTTGTTCATAGAACATGATGTTTTTTTATTCATAGTTTTTTTTGTTCATGAGAGAGGCGGGGACGTCGAGGGATCATAGATGTAATTTTTTCAGAATTTTCTATCGTGCATAGACCGATTTTGGACCACGGGATAGGAAAAAAGAAAATAAAAGAAGAGGAAGGAAGAAGAAGAGAAGAGGAAGAAGAGGATAAATAAATAAGAAGAGGAAAAAGGAAGAAAAAGAAGAGGAGAAGAAGAAAGGAATAGAGGAGAAAGAAGAAGAAAATAGAATTCTATTTTCTTCTTCTTTCTCCTCTATTCCTTTCTTCTTCTCCTATTTTTTTCTTCTTTTTTTTCTTTGATTGCTTCTCTTCTATTCCTTTCTTCTTCTCCTATTTTTATTTCTTCTTTTTTCTTCTTATTTTTTATCGGGTATGTCATTGTCGATATACCCCCTCCTGAGAACTTCAACACGAGGGGGGGTCGATATACCCCCTCCTCGATAACATTATTTTCCCATGTATGTATGTCGCATCGTTGTTGATATAACCCCCTCCCGGATAACTTCGACATGAGGGGCGGACGATATATACACCCCCTCTTGACCGTGATAACTTATACCACAGGAGCACCCCCCTCGGCCCTCTCGCTCGACCAAAACTCTCGAGGACACCCAAACCCTAGAGAAAAAATGATGTTGGTCTCCTACCCCCTCCCACCGCGCCCCTACCCGGCAAACTCTCTCGAAGCCACCCAGATTTACCAAGTTAAAAGAGCTTTGTCGTCGAGGCCACCCCAAACCCTTGAAGCATTGTGTCGAGGCCACCCCAAACCCTTAAAGCGTTGTCTAGGCCACCCCAAACCCTAGAGAAGCAGCGTCGAGGCCATTAATATGATTCCTTATTGTGATTAGCTAGCTAGTTCTATGTTTTCCACTAATATATATCCATCTATCATGTTTGAATAATAATTGACATGTTGTAAATATTTGCAGAAACTATGGAGCACCCCCGAGATGAAGCAACAGAAGCGATGTTGGGGGACATAATCGCACAAGGAAGTGATGCCGTTGCGTCGTTTCTCAATGACACCGATGGTCAGGAAGGAGACCCAATGGAGGTACAAGAAGAGGGCTATGTTCATGATGGCTCCAGTGACCCAATGGAGGTACAAGAAGGAGACCGTGATGACGGCTCCGGTGACCGAACCGAGTCCGGCCAGGTATATATATATATTAGTTAAGCCCGTGTTGACTAGTTAATTGATGCATTCATTGTTTTCATATGTACACATATTAATTAACTCTCGTCTTTCTTCTTTTCTCTAGCCCTTCAGATCGAGCTCATCTTCGGTAAAGAAACGAGGCTCAAAGAAAAAGTTGCGCTCGGATGAAAGGTTTGAGATCACAGCAATCGCGCGCGATGGCAAGCCGATTGAACCCATCCGGACAAGGGATGCATTTCGTGCTCAGTGCGGGGTTCTTGTTAGGGACAAGATCCCGATCAGTATCCAGCAATGGTTAAAGCCTAAGAAGGAAGACCCTGAGGTGTCTTATGTCTCTGATATGCAGAAAGAAGATCTTTGGACAATGCTTAAGGCAAATTTCAGCCTACTGCCAGAGGAGGATCCGGAGAAGCCAGTAAAAGAGCAATTGATCAAGTCTCATGCTCTTAAGAAGATGGCAGAACTATTCAGGAGGTGGAAGAATGAGCTGAAAACGTTTGTCGAAAAAGAAAAGACCAGAATTCATCGGAAAGTATGAGAAGATCAGAGATCAATGGCCCGCATTTGTGGCCCACAAGACATCAGAAAAGAGTAAGAAGATATTAGCGACAAACAAGATTAATGCTGCGAAGAAGAAGCATCACCATCGCACGGGGTCAGGTGGTTTGATACGTCTCCGTCGTATCTATAATTTTTGAGTGTTCCATGCCAATATTCTTCAACTTTCATATACTTTTGGCAACTTTTTATACTATTTTTGGGACTAACATATTGATCAAGTGCCCAGTGTCAGTTCCTGTTTGTTGCATGTTTTATGTTTCACACAAAACCAATATCAAACGGAGTCCAAACGGGATAAAAACGGACGGAGAATTATTTTGGAATATTTGGGACTTTCCGGAGGAAGAATCAACGCGAAAAGGTGTCTGAGGTGGCCACGAGACAGGGGGCGCGCCCACACACCCTGGGAGCGCCTGGCACTCTCGTGGGCCACCCGTAAGGCGGTTGATACCCTTCTTTTTCCGCAGGAAAGCTAATTTTATGAGAAAAATCTAGGCGAAAGATTCACCCCAATCGGAGTTACGGATCTCCAGATATAAAGGAAACGGTGAAGGGGCAGAATCATAGGACGCAGAAACAGAGAGATAGATCCAATCTCGGAGGGGCTCTCGCCACTCCCACGCCATGGGAGCCAAGGACCAGAGGGGAAACCCTTCTCCCATCTAAGGAGGAGGTCAAGGAAGAAGAAGAAGAAGGGGGGGCTCTCTCCCCCTTGCTTCCGGTGGCGCCGAAATGCCGCCGGGGGCCATCATCATCACCGCGATCTACACCAACACCTCCGCCGTCTTCACGAACATCTCCATCACCTACCCCATGTATATTCAATGGTCCACTCTCCCGCATCCTGCTATACCCTCTACTTGAACATGGTGGTTTATGCTTCATATTATTATCCAGTGATGTGTTGCCATCCTATGATGTCTGAGTAGATTTTCGTTGTCCTATCGGTGATTGATGAATTGCTATGATTGGTTTGAGTTGCATGTTTTACTATTGGTGTTGTTCTAGGGTTCCCTCCGTGTCGTGCAAGCGTGAGGGATCCCTGTTGTAGGGTTTGCAATATGCTTATGATTTGCTTATGGTGGGTGGCGTGAGTGAACAGAAGCACAGACCCGAGTAAGTAGGTTGTTTGCGTATGGGATAAAGGGGACTTGATACTTTAATGCTATGGTTGGGTTTTACCTTAATGAATCTTTAGTAGTTGCGGATGCTTGCTAGAGTTCCAATCATAAGTGCATATGATCCAAGTAGAGAAAGTATGTTAGCTTATGCCTCTCCCTCAAATAGAATTGCAATAGTGATTACCGATCTAGTAACATAGTCAATTGCTTAGGGACAATTTCACAACTCCTACCACCACTTTTCCGCACTCGGTTTATTTACTTTATTGCTCTTTATCTAAACAGCCCCTAGTTTATATTTACGTGTTCTTTATTATCTTGCAAACCTATCCTATCGCAACTACAAAGTACTTCTAGTTTCATACTTGTTCTAGGTAAAGCGAATGTCAAGCGTGCGTAGAGTTGTATCGGTGGTCGATAGAACTTGAGGGAATATTTATTCTACCTATAGATCCTCGTTGGGTTCGACACTCTTACTTATCGAAAACTGTTGTGATCCCCTACAGGGTTATCATGGTTACCTCAAAGCCCGACCTTTGTGGGACAAGGCTGAGAATGACCTGATTGCTAAAGGGGTCGAACCAGAGACATTGATTTGGCCAGACCGTTGCCGAACTTGGTTCTTCGGGGTTGGCTAAACCTTGGACCCTCTATCAGGGAAGTGCGTTTGGACGGAAGAGCAACTGCGAATACCCGTCAGGAGGCTTCAGGAGTATATCGAGAAAGTGCAGGAAGGGACGTTCGTTCCAGACAGAGAGAACAATGAGCTCACAATGGCCCTCGGAAATCCTGAGAACCCTGGACGGACACGAGGCACGCCAGCCTCCCTTCCGTGGAAGGCTGGGTTTTGAGACGCAGGGGGTTACAAAACCCAGGAGAGGAGGAAGAAAGTGGAGCATAGCCAACTGCACGCGCTGCATGAAAGGGTACAAGGGCTAGAGGAACGAGAAGCAGATCGCAGCAAACGACCTGCCGAAGCTTCCCCTGAAGCTACCCCACCATCTCAGCGGAGAAGCAGCGTGGCTTCCACCGAGCAGACTCAGCAGCTGGAGCCTGTCTTCACGGCTCCTGCTAGCTACCCCGTGGATGCTATCACGGAGTCTCAACATTGCCACCTTATGACGCGATGGATGACATTGAAAGTCAAGACGGCTGTTGGCTCTATTATACCTAATGAACCTGGCTCAACCTACCACGGCCAGCCGATTCCAGAAGGATATGCTAGGGTGATGGTGGATCAAATAACGGACGGATTTGAGGACCTTCAGCTTGACCACCCTACTGGTGAAGGGGAGATTTGGATGGGCTCTTCTCTGAAGACTCCATGCCTATGGCAGAAGGAGCTCATCAACCTTCTGAACTAGACACCTCCCCCTCCTCCTCCTCCTCCGGCGAGTTAGGGCACTCCGCCTCCTCCTCCGCCTCCTCCGGCGAGTGATCAAGGCACTCAGCCTCCTTCTCCGGCGCGTGGCGGCACTCCGCCTCCTTCTCCGCCTGCGCCGGCGTGCCCGAGCAGCCAGCTGCCTCCTCCTTCTCCGCCTCGTCAACAAGGGCAGAAGAGACCCGCCGCCACTCCGGCTGCTCCGGCGCGTCATCCTTCTCCTCCGCCTCGTAAGAAAGGAAAGACAGCCGCAGCCGCTCCGTCTGCTCCGGCGTCTAGCAGTACAGCCAGAGGCAGACAATACAAATACGGTCCTTCTCTGAAGACTCCAGAGAAGTTACCATACGAGAGGAGCCAGGAGGAAAAACCGAAGTGACCAACTTCTTTGAAGGGGTCAAAGCAAAGAAAAATCCACCTCCGGAGGAGAAGATAGATCCGGTAAAAGCGAAGCATACTCTGGCTGCCCTGACGAAACCACCAAAGTCTCCGGCGAAAGACAACTATGAGCGCATTCTTACAAAGTCATTTATCGAAGCGGAACGGTCGGGAAGTACTGTCAGTGGTCAAAGGTTAGCAGAACAACGAGCTGGGAAAAAAGTTGCCCAGCTCGGCGAACAAGCGAACCAATCATTGCCCCCGCTCTAGGTGTCTAGCGTTGTCGCGAATCATCCGGGCGGGATGGTGCCCGGTTATAACGATCTTGGAGATTACCTGCCCGAAGATGCACATTTTGATTTCTTGGAGGTGGACGAACATAGATACGTGTACAGGAAGCCTCTCGTCAAAGATGAAAAATCTCTAACAACGATGATGCGAAGATTCCATGATTGGTATATGAAAACCTGCAGAGAGTCTGAGGGGAGGAATATTTTGACGCTCAGAGTTAAAGAGGAGCATGACCTCGTTGGAATTGAACTATTGAATGTTCTATTTGAGGAGTTCTTCGAGTTTTTCAATCTAAAGGCCCTTGATAAGTTAATGATCACTTGCTACTGCCAGTAAGTAGTACTACTTCTGTCATTAAGTCTCTATATATAGGTCAGCTCTTTCATTGCATGTATTTTTAATTATTCTCACTATATTATGCAAATTGAAGATCGCCGAATTGAAGAAAAGACAAATCGGTGATATTGGGTTCATTAACACAAATCTCATAGATGCATATATGGTTAAATTTCAGGTCAAAGATACCGAGGCCAAGCTGCTACAATCGTTTATATTAAATCAAAACAAAGCTATAATACTCTTCCCTTACGAATTCGGGTGAGTGTTATTGTCTTGTGCATATTCGGTTTCCCTTATTAGTCGAGGTTATAGTAATGTAATTGATGAGTTATGCATGCATGCGCAGCTTCCACTATATTCTCCTAGAGATTAAGCTTGAGCAGGGACTAGTAACCGTCTTAGACTCGAGACGAAAAGATCTCAAGAAGTACGTGGACATGACTGAAATTCTAGAGAAGTAAGTTAAATCGATCATTATCGCACCATATCGGCAACTTCAATTTGTTCATTTCCTGATAACAAGTAATTATTTTCTTTGTCTGGCAGGGTTTGGAGTAAATTCACCTCAAAAACTCCGAGACTGATGAAGAAGCTGCAATTTAGACACCCGAAAGTAAGTACTATAGTAGCATATATGTTCCACGCATCTCCTAGTGATTAAAGCGCTAGTTTCATCAATGCCTTTTAGCATGCTTGCTAATTATCAGTTTGATTGACCTCTATTTCTTGTAAAGTGGTTGTGGCAGGAAGAAGGGACTAATTACTGTGGATACTACATTTGCGAGTCCATCCGCCACACGACCTGTGAGTGGGGTTACTCCAACAAACAATATGAAGTGCGTAAATAATTATATTCACAATTTTATTTTATTACCATCATTTGTGTTCAGTTTCATTTATTCATATATATGTATTGACCCCCTTCTTCAAATTAGATATTTCGGATGCGGGATGAACTCCTACCACCAGATGGTATGCGAGGAATTCAAGAGGAATTGGCGGCATTCTTTCTTGACCACGTGATCACTAAAGACGGAGAATACCATGTGGACCCTGATGCGTTCAATTTTAATTAGGAGATTATATTGTAAAAGATACTTATATTGTATATATGTAGCCAGTGGCGTCGGATAGATATACGAGAACTTGTTGTTCGACCAATCTCTTAGAGAAGGAGAGGTGGTCGATATAACTTCTCTTTGTATGCATCTGTTCATGACGATCTTCTGTTTCCTTCATTTTCTTAACTAGCTAGCGTGTCTAGTCCTCTCTATACGTATAGTACATAGCGTCGACCAAGCACGGAGATAAGAGAGGACACTTCTCTCTTTTTTTTTGAGGGTTATTCACTTCTCTCTATTAATTAGCTAGCTAACAAAATATATGAAACACCTAAATTAACCCCCCAAAACCCCAAACCCTCCCCCCATTCAAAAAAAACAAAAACCCCAGCACTTGAGATGCTGACGCGTGGATGCCTATTGGTCCCGGTTGGTGCCACCAATCGGGACCAAAGGTCCTCCTGCCTGGGCTCGCCACACCGGCCACGTGGAGGCCCATCTGTCCTGGTTTATGCAAGAACCGGGACTAAAGGTCTAGGGCATTAGTACCGACACTTTAGTCCTGGTTCAAAACCCGGGACAAATGGCCCCCACGAACTGGGACAATAGGTCATTTTTCTACTAGTGCTCTCATGTTCGTGTTCTTCGTCCTGAACTTAATCTCAAAGAGTGATTTGCTTTTGTGGTGTTATGAATGCTTATAATATCATGACCATCATGTTGAACTCGATGATATTTTTGCTTCTGGTACAAGTGAATGTTTTTTTCTTTAAGCTAGTGTTGGTGGTGATTAGATAGCGGTAATGACTATGATGATCAAATAGTGATAATGACGACTACGATGATTCTTAGCTATAGCTAGCTAGAGTATATATACTCATGTTGATGATATGATGCAAGAGTTTTTATATTAATATGATGATGATGATGAGTTATTATATCATTTAATGAAAGAAACCGTAGGTTAGTTTCAGTTGGATGGATACTAGCTAAGTGATCAAGTATATGCCATATCCATATATATTATACTTGAGATCAAGTATAATATATATGGATATGGCATATACTTGATCACTTAGCTAGTAGCTATAGGACCCAATGCATCCAGTCGAAACTAATCTGTGGTACTTTCACCTAATGATTTAACAACTCATTATAATGTAAAACAATCACTAAATTAAATTAAAAACACAAAATTAAAGGAAAAATTAAAAAAACACCCAAACATTTAGTACCGGTTGGTGTTACCAACCGGTACTAATGTCCTACACGCACCCGGGCCTAGCTCGTGCCACGTGGTGGCACTTTAGCGCCGGTTCGTGACGAACCGGTACTAAAGGGGGGGACCTTTAGTCCCCACTCTTTAGTGCCGGTTGCCGAACCGGCACTAAAGGCCGTTACGAACCGGCACTAAAGGCCAGTTCTGCACTAGTGATCGTTCGGGGAGAAGATCGACTGCCTGCCGTTCTCGACGATATCGCACTGCGATAAAGCCAGTGCCTTGCGCCGACTCCTATCGGCACGCTCCGCGTGGCGCCTTGTCGTCCTCTCTGCCCAGAACTCGTTCTCGGCGACGACGTCCTCCGGGTGGCGACGGCGCAACTCCCCATGGCTCGCTCGTCCTCCTCGACGATGAGGAGGTGGCGCTGCTGCCGCACGTGGTCCGCACGGTCCTGGTCGGTGATGAGACGCGACGGAGGGGCGACACGTTGCACCTGCTTGCGCATGAAGACATCGCGGAAGTTCATCTGCGATCGGGGCCTGTCCAAGCGCCACGCCGCCGCGTCGTACGCGCGGGCCGCCTCGTGCACACTCCGGAACGAGCCGAGGCCGAGACAGAAGTCGCCGGACCGGATCTCGGCAGAGTACCAGCCGTTGGGGCACTCGCGGACGCCGCGGTAGCCCGAAGAACCCCGGCGGCGCGCCGGTGGGGAAAGCGGCGAGAAAAAATGGCGAGGTGGCGAGGAGGAGGGTGCGTGGCAGTGTGCTGTGCGCGTGGCGAGCGCGGGATTTTATAGGTGCGCGTGAAGTGGCGCGCCAAATCTACCGCGCCGCGTGCCGCTTTCTCCCGCGCGCGGTAAGTTCCCGCAACCGCTGGAGAGCGTGAAACTGGCCGGCACGCGCTAAAACGCAATTTTACTGCGCGGGCGCGCCTTTTGCCGCGCCTGTTGGAGATGCTCTTATAATGGGGAGTAACATTGTGTCGTATCATGCAACACTTAATTTACTAGATTGTAGACTCATTTTGTCTTGGTATGTGTGATGTTACAGTAACTAGATATGTTACCACATGCCTCTCTTTCCCCATTAATTACTCACCACATCATTCATTTTATCTAAAAATATGTGATGTTACCACCTATATTACTCCCACTATGGAAAGTCTAAACATAAACACGAACATCCACCTATCTCATGGCGAGTGGCGATCCTCGAGGCCGGCCGGCCAGTTCACCGCTCAATGACGTTTGTCTCCCTGTAGTGGCGCATCTAGCTGGTGTGCCATGGCAAACCTGGATTTTTTTGACAAATATTTGTGTACCATATTAGTAGAAAACAGGGCTTTCGTTTGGGCCAGATAAGCCTATTAGTTCCGGTTTAGTCACGAATCGGTACCCATGGGGACATTGGTCCTGGTTCGTGCGGCTAAAGGCATTAGTCCCGGTCCAAGTGAGCCCTTTAGTACCGATTTGAGACACGAACCGGACTAAAGGATGCGACGCGCTTTAGTCTCGGTTCGTATCTCAAACCGGGACTAAAGGTCCCATTTTCAAACTCTACCCCCCCCCCCCCCCCCGCCTTTTGGGAGTTGTAAAAACTTTAAAAATTAAAATCCTTCAAGATGTAGTTATGTTACTACATCTATTAGTTAGAAAAATTTAAAAACTTAAATTTGGACATGTTTTGCAAAAAAAATGTTATGAAAAAATAAAACGGTCATATCTTTTGCATACAATGTCGAAAAAGAACGCATAATATATCAACGAAAATCCGCACCCGATTTTGACCGCCATAGGCCTATTTGCAATTTTTTAGAATCCTCAAATTCTAAAAGGAATGTCAGTTTTTTTTGAATTTTGGTTAAATCTGGTCAATCTATGGTCAAACTCTTATTCAAGAAGTATTAATGGTACTAAATAATTATTCAAGAATATTAGTGTTACTAAATAATTATTTCATTATTTTGAATTTTAGTCAAATCATGTCAAACTGTGGTCAAACTATGGTCAAACGATGGTCAAACTACTTATTCAAGATGTATTAGTATTACTAAATAATTATTCAAGAATATTAGTGTTAATAAATAATTAGTTCATTTTTTTTTGAATTTTGGTCAAATCTGGTTAAACTATGGTCAAACAATCGTCAAACTACTTATTCAAGAAATATTAGTGTTACTAAATAATTACTGTTTTTTAGAATAATAGTTCAAACTCAAACAATGAAACATGTGACTTCATGCTCAAGCTAAACTCCTGAGGGTTAATAGGATTGACATCTTAGTATTGTCAGAAAAACAACAAGTGCAGACTTGAAAACGAGAGGGAATAGAACCCGAAAGTTAAGCGTGCTCAGGCTGGAGTAGTGAGAGGATAGGTGACCGGGTCGGGAAGTTAGATGATTTGAAATGATGAGGGATGATTAGAGAATAGAGGTTAAATTGAGCTGTGATGAGCGTGATTAGAGGTTAAATTGTAAAATAATTTGAAAATCAGGAATTGTTAAATTCGTAAAATTCCCTTTAGTCCCGGTTGGTAACACCAACCGGGACTAAAAGTGAAGCTCCAGACAGCGACCACGTGGAGGGCCTTTAGTCCCGGTTGGTGTTACAACCGGTTTAGTCCCGGTTTCAGAACCAGGACTAAATGCCCTTATGAACCGGGACAAATGGCCTTTTTTCTATTAGTGTCATGTGGTAACTAGCTGATTTTCAAGTCTCATCCAACCCAATTCGAATACACATCAACTTTTTAAAAGTGTGCACGTCTTCGGTTTTATTTCTGGGTCCGCCATTGTCTGGCCGTACGGTTTCAGGGCGCGTGTGCCCTATGTTTCATTCCATTATGTAAGTTTACATAAGACATATTTTTAACAAGAATTTTATAATGTAAGGTGTATTTGTTCTAATGCCACTTTTACCCTCCCTCGGGCGACGGGCAGCGGCCAGCGGCGCTAGTATTTGGAACAAGTTTTAGCAAAACCAGTTTTAAGAGTATTTTTCGGGAAACCAGTTTTAAGCTGTTGTTTTATTAAAACCAGTTTATAGAATACTTTGTTTGTCGTCTCTTTCGGGTCATCCTCAACCTTGAGAAAGATTCCAAGACGCTGACATGAGAGGCAAGAGGGCAAGCACCGCGCCCAGCACATCGACCACGGCACAGTTCATGCTGCTCCCGACGGGCCTTTCACGCACATGGATCTGGGCGCGCTCGACCTTGTGATGTCCATCAAAATTGCTGGCCGCTGCTGGGGCTGGGGCGCGCGGCTGCCAGGGAGCTCGGGCGCCACGCCACTGAGCTGTGCCGTGGCGAACGTCTATGAGATGGAGGCAATGACGGAGACATTAAGCGTGCTGCGTGGGAAGGTGCTACGCGCGCTCGACGTGACGGAAGCTGCGCTCGTTCCTCGCGTCCGACCAGGCCTGAACGCTGGGTTCGTCGGCGGCGCCAACCTCGTCTTCGGCGGCGCCACCACCGCCATCAACCCCACCGTGCTGCGCTCCATCGGCCTGTGATGCGTTCCATATATGTGTATGTTGCACGCCGATCGTTTCATTAGCTAATCTATAAGCGACTCAAAAGAGCTCGCCGGAGGCCGGCTGCGGCGAGGTAGGTGTTGTCGAGGCTGAATGGTGCGAGCACGGAACAGGGCTCGAGTGGCTGCTCCTTGAGGAGGCAGGCCGTGGCCTGCCCCAGCCGCTGCTTCTCTGACGGTAAGAATGGTGGGCTCGCCGGCGGCACCAGCGTTCTAGATTTGCACTACGTCGTCGACAGTGGAGGGAGCAGCAGCCGTGGCACTCACACCACCACCTGGAATCGGCTGTGACCTTGCTGTACTGGACGCTGCCCGCTGCTTTTCAGGAAAGCCATCTACAGGGCGGCGGCCGCAGCGGCGCCGAGCAAGCCCACGGTCACAGGAGAAACACCGATGTCGTCCTCACCGAGGAGCAGCTGCCAGGACACCTGAAACGGGGCTATCCTTGCCGTAGTACACCTGAAACGAGGTCTCATGGAAGCAATCTCGTCTGCGATTGAAACGAACGATGTAGTACTAAACTGGTTTGTACAAAAACAACGATTAGTCGTTTTTCCAAATACTCGTTTTTCTGGTTTATGCGAAACCAAGTTTTCCTTATCCCGAGATTGGGTGGACCAACCAAACATAGTTTTAGGTGGTTAGAATCCTAAACGTGATTAGTGGAAACAGGTTTGGTATAAATCCCGTATCCAAACAACCCCATAGAGCAACGACGCACAGGGGGCATTTCGTAGCCATCTAGCAGTGGAGCGATGTATCATCTTTGAGTTCTGCTGCAGCAACCGGTACTGTAGCGACTGTCGTACCTGATTTTTATTGTTTTTTTACTTTGAATTTTTTAAATGAATATATATTTTTACATGTGAATTATTATACATTTTTCTAGATTTTACAAATAATGCGAGCAACAATAATGTTCATAATGTGGAGACATTTATTTGCTCTATTCCTTTTCATAAAGTGGAGACATTCATACACAACAATAACGTTGACAGTAATTAACCCCCTCCCCCCCCAGCACAAAAGCTGACTGTTCATTTGACATAATCTTTGGCGGTAATAGCTTTAGGTGCTTGTAAACAATTTTCGATGCAATTTTGTATAGAACATTGCATAAACTGATGGGACAAAATTGTGTAAGCAAAGTCAGATTTTTTTAACCTTTGAGATCAGTACTAATGGAGTATCATTGATGCACTCAGCTGACTCGGTGCCCTCCACAATCCTGAGAACTGCTATAGTCTCCTCTTCTTTGCAAACTTTCGAGTGACTCTGAAAGAAGTGCGTTGGAAATCCGTCTGAACGGAATAAAAGGATGTGGTCATATATTCCAGTTCAGTAGTATCCTCCGTCACTCTTCCATCAGGGAGTTGCAGCATCTTGATTTGGTTCTTCCTTCGACGACGACTTGCCGTGAGGTGAAAAAAAAGAAGTATTTTTGTTGCCGTGTGAAAGCCATTCCAGTCTAGCTAGCTCTCTGGCTCCATAGTATTTTTCAATGTTTTAAATAGCGGGCTATGGAAAATAGCGGTAGGCCTTCAAATCAGCTATAACGGGCTATAGCGGCTATTTATGAAAGCGACCATGTAACGGCACCCTACTGAAAAATCAATAGCGGGCTATAGCCAGCTATTTAAAACTATGGTATTTCTTGGCGGTGAAAAAGTTCCAGCAGCCGATCTGCAATTTTAGGTGAAACTTCTGAAAAGCTAGTGGAATCAATTTTCAGGTTTTTGTTTTGTTTCGAGAGAAAGCCCTTTGTGAAATTCAACGAACCAAGCCCAACACACACTAGGTCCAGCCCGGCCTGGATCATTAACGGCCTTCCTAATAAGAATCTAAACCTAACAGCCACCCAATGACCTGCGAGCTCACCGTCACATGACTGACTCGGATCAGTGCGGTTTGTGCGGCTCTAGGGATTCATGGCGTCACTCTTTGCTGGAGTGCACAGCGTCGAGGAGTGTTTGGGCCTTGATTGATGAGGATATCACACATAAAATCATAGACAACAGCGAGCCTAGTGCAAGACAGTGGCTATTCACGCTCATGCAGTTGTTATCACATGGTCAGTTTGTCCTAATGGCAGTAACACTATGGTCTATATGGCATGCCCGTCGGAAAGCCATCCACGAGTCTATATTCCAAAGCCCTCACGCCACTCACAATTTCATCATCAGATTCATGGATGATCTGAATATTATAGCAGTTAAGGAGGACAGTGGGGCTGCAAAAAGTGGAGCTGCAATGCCGGCCCAAGGGAGGCCAAAGAAACCACCTGCGGGCTACTGCAAGATACATGTCGACGCTGGAGTCATGGCTCGAAGGGGCGGCTCAGCAGCAGCAGTATGCCGTGATGAGTGGGGAAACTACCTGGGTAGCTCCGCACTGGTCCTGGAGGGAGTGGTAGATCCGGCCACTTTGGAGGCCATAGCGTGTCGGGAAGCCCTGTCCCTAGCTGATGATTTGGGTATTCAAAATTTCATAGTCGCATCAGATTGCCAGCAGATCATCTCAGATATCAACAAGAACTCACGAGGCGCGTATGGAGCTATTATCACAGAGATAAAACTTAGATCAACTACTTTTCTTTGTAATTTTTCTTTCGAGAGTCGTGCTGTTAATTATGAAGCACATAGCTTAGCCAAATTTTCGCTTTCTAGAGATCCGGGACGACACGTCTGGTTGGGCGTGTCTCACGACCAGCGATGTATCCCACACCATGTGGACTTTCATGAATAAATTTGGCTTTACCCCTCAAAAAAAAAACCTAACAGCCACCCCTAAAAAAAATCTAAACCTAACAGCATTCGCAGTTCGCACACACCAGGTCTCCAACCCAGCGCCGCACTCGGAGCACAAGCGGCGGCGACGAATGGCGAAGTGGGGGAAGCGCCGGACGAGGACCTCGCCGCCGGCCACCACCATCTCCGCAAACCCCGCCTCGTCCTCGCCGCACTTCCTACCGGACCTGATCCCGCTGGTCGCGAGCCGGCTGACGACCCTCGAGGACTTCTTCGCCCTCCGCGCCGCCTGCCGCGCCTACCGGGCACGCCTCCCGCTGTCGTCGTCCAACCTCGCCTCGCAGGGCCCGCTCCTCCTCGTCCGCCACAAGGCCTCTACCTCGGAGGCTCTCTTCCACGTCCCCCTCCGCCGCATCCTCCGCTTCCGCCTCCCTTGCGCCGGCCAGGGCCCCATCCTCACCTGTCTCCGCTGGCTCTTCCCTGCCCGCGTCGGCGTCGCCCTTGGGAACCCTAGCCCCACCTCCTTCCACTCCTTCGGCTGCCGCGTCGCCATCCAAGACGCCAGCCGCCCCGACCTCCGCATCCGCCACCTACTCACAGGCAAGCGAGCCGGAGCCCGCCTCCCTGGACCGCCAGAAGAGTGTGACGCAGTTATCTTTTCCGGCGACCTCATCATTGCATTCACGCGATGGCAGCCTGACATCTACTACTGCCGCACCGGGGATGCTCACTGGCGAGCGGCCTGGTGTGATGGAGGCTACCAGCTTTACAGTCTGATGTCCTTGAAAGGCACGCTCTATGCGTTGACTTACCCGAATTACGGCCTTGCGACCGTCGAGCTTGACAACAATTCGGTGGTGTTATCGTTTCTTGAAGATAAACTGAGTGCGCAGACAGTTCTGAATTGTTCGACTTTATGGCTCGCAGAGTGCCACGGTCAGCTATTGCTCGTTGTCAGAACCTCTACGTGCCATGTTTTCCGGTGGAAGTCCGGGGAGAGGAAGTGGGCGAGGACCGAAAGCATTGGCGGTTGCAGCTTGTTCTTTAATTTGCATGAATTTGCCGGTTGTCTTGGTCCAGATCATCCGGCAGTTCGAAGGGACTGCTTGTACTTTACTGGGTGGTCTGGGAACTGGAGTGAGTATTCTTTGGTTGATGGATCTTTGCATGAGAACGTTGTCGACTACCCTGGGCAAGCAGCAAGGAAGAATTATGTACCACTGGCATGGGTCCTTCCAAGCATCTGCTGATGTAGCAAAACGCATACCAGAACTGTCGAAGCTTTCAAGGTACATTTGCTCCCTAGCTAGTGACTAATTAATGGCTTAGTTTTGTGTTTTCATTTTGTTAACCATAATATTCAAGTAACTCTTTAGCACTAAGTGTATATGAACTTGTATATGAATGGATATCCTGCTCAATGCCTTCTTAAAATTCTTCACAGTAATTTTGACAAGTCCTAGAAATTAGTCTTAGGTTATGGTTTGCTTATTTCTCTCTGACGACAATGCTTGATGACAACAGCAAATAGTGGAATGAATATTTAGTGAATTAACCAAGACCGTCACTTGGCAGCAGAACCCCATACATATTGCAGACTGACATTGCAATCTAATTAATGCCCTTATTGGGCTTGCCTAGAAGGGTTTGGGTGGTGTGTGGCGCTTCCTTCGCTCGTGCAATGGTAAACGAGGTCGGTACGGACTAAATACTCCCTTCGTTCGGATTTAGATGTCGCAACGTTTTTTTTGCGAAAACCCCCTCCATCTATTTCCGACCGAACCCACGGTCCTTGACCTCACTCTCTTCTCCGGCTGGCCGCCGCGGTCCGTACGGTGCTCTTCTCCGGCTCGCCGCCGCGCTGCCGCCGCGCTCTCCCCCCTCCCCTCCCCTCCCTACCTTCTATCGCGTCGCCGCGCTCTCCTCCCCCACCTTCGGTGGCCTAGCCACGCTCCTCTCCTCCTTCCCGCGGCGACGGATTGGGTTCAAGCTTCGACCTTTGAGTTCAAGTCGGCGACGGATTCCGTCGATGCGAGGCCTTCACCGCCGCCAAGATCCTGGCGCCGGTGGCCGCGAGCTTCAGGGGAGACCCCATCCTCTCTCCCTCCCAGATCCACCACGCAAAGCTCGCCTCGCTCGCGCCTGCTCCGCTCCGTGCCCCCGACGCTCCGTGCCCTCGCGCCTGCGCCTGCTCCGCTCCGTGCCCCCGACACCCCTGCTCTGCTCCGCCATGGAGGATGCGCTCCGCCATGGAGGATGCTGCTCCACCCCGCCATGGAGGATGCTGCTCCACCCCTGCGCCGCTCCGTGCCCCCGACGCTATGGAGGACGCCGCTCCATCCCTGCTCCAGCCTCAAGGTACTCCACCCCTGCTCAAGCCTGAAGGAACAACCATGGAGCTGCTTGTGAATGTTGCGCTGCTGTTCATCTCTGAATGTTGGGCTCCATATCTGAATATTGAGTGCTCCTGCATATTCTGAATTACTAGTGCATCCAGGAATCATTTAAGTTATGAACCATTGCATATTCTGAATTTTGTTCTACTCATTATGGTAGTGTTGCTGCTAGATGATGATGCCATGCTCTATGTTGTACTCGATGTTTCAGACTGCATAAAAGTTCTGCATTGCCACTGAACTGGAGCATTTTCTAGTCGCCGCCTTGCTTGCGGGTTGCGCCGGCATAGGGAGGCCACGAGGACCATGTTGGCGACGTCGATCGGTTGGTCGCCCTGCATCTCAAGTAAGCAAGGAGGGAGCTTGCTGCCATCAAGATCACCTGGTACTCCTCCCAATCCTGAATCCAATCTTATTACCTTACCTACAGTAGCAATCTCAAAACTACGTAGTCCTGAATTTTGGCAACTCATCATCTGAAACAATACATACATTCTGTTTTCTTTCTTGACATTACATAACATCCCTTCCTTTAATACCAAGGCCATCAAATACCAACTGAACAGTCACTGCCCAGTTTTTGATGATCAAAAACCAGTCCTCAACCTGCAAGGTTGTTTCATAAACTGGGCAGTGGCTGATGCATTTGGAAGTTTTGACCTATAAATAGACCCCATTTTCATTTGGAACCAGCATTCTTCATAGACATAGGATTCTTGTTACATGAAGACCATCAAATGCCAAATGAACTGTCAATTTTATATCATCGATGATTAATTAAAAACTAGTCCTGAACCTGCAAGTTTGTTTTTTAATTCCCTAAATAATCTCTTCCAACTTGCAAGTTTTGACACATGCAGTACTCCAAATTTAGGAGTACATCTCAAGTAAGCAAGGAGGGAGCATCTCAAGATTCAGTGTAACAAAGATTAGATTCTACAGTACATCAATGTAACAAAGATTAGATTAACTATAATTAGTCAGATATAATTAGTCAAGCTCTCTGTTTGGAGTACATATAATTAGTCAGATGTGATCCAGTAAGTTGAGATACTTGACTATATCCGGTAAGTTGAGAAACTTGAGTAGATTTTAAAAACACTTTGCTGAATCTACTCCAGGAGTATATGCACCATGTAATCCAGTAATCATCTGACTACCCTTGCTTAATTCCCCAATCGAGTCCTGAGCATCTCAAATGGGGATAATGTTGGTGATTTGGGTGACAACATGGGGAGTACCTTCAGAATACACAATATAACCAACAGTAGAGAATAGATGAATCGATTGTCAGTTGATTGTAGCACTAGCTGACCCCAAGTAAAGAAGAGCTGCTCTTTTCCTGCTGCTTGGAGGCTGTTGGTGCTCTTTTATTGCTACTTGAAGGCTCCTGGTTCTCTTTTCCTGCTGCTTGGAGGCTACTGGTACTCGAAGGGTGTTTCTGCCGCTTGAAGGAGGTGGCTGCTCTTTTCCTGCTGCTCGGAGGCTGCTCGTGCTCTTTTCCTGCTGCTTGAAGGTTGTTGCTGCTCTTTTCCTGCTTCTTGGAGACTGCTGGTACTCGAAGGGTGTTTCTGCTGCTTGAAGGCTCCAGGTTCTCTTTTCCTGCTGCTTGGAGGCTGCTGGTACTCGAAGGATGTTTCTGCTTCTTCAAGGCTGCTGCGGCTCTTTTCTTGCTGCTCTTTTCCTGCTGCTTCTGCTCTTTTTCTGCTGCTAAGATTGCTTCTGCCTCTTTTATAAAGGCTATGGTCTGTTCAACTAGCTCACGGTCGATAGATAGAGCTATAGGAAGTCATCCTTCTGCCTGCCGGCGTTCCTTGTTCATGTGAGGGATCGAGTAGTTTATCGCTCCCTTGTTTCTCATTACTTCTCGGATGCATGACTGCAGCGTCACGAAGCTTCTAGCTAGCTTATCAACCGGGTAGTTTCGATATTCCTCCTCCACACCTTCTATCAGTTCCCTGATGCTTTGAGGTGCTCTGCTATCAGTGTGGGACTGGAGAGACCTGAATATGCAGAGATCAAGAATGTTCATGTCGGGACTGTTTGGAGGCTGTTGAAGCAACTTAATATCCAAATCAGTTTGTTCTATGACTTGTCGGAAAACCGGGTCATCGGGAAGAATATGTGGCGTGGCATTATCTTGTTGGATATAGATTGTCCGTCCTTCATCTTCGTCCGGCCAGCGCTCTTGGATCGCAGGAATAAGTTTCTCACACATGTAATACCTCATTACATCTCGTGTGACTTTCAATGATTTGAGCTCGAGCGTCCCTTTATCTCTGTTTTCACTGGTTCTTTGAGCAGGAGACTCTGTGACAAAAGCCCAAATGCCGAGCTTTCCATCAAAAGTGACCTCACCACCTTTGCCGTATCTTGGTTTAGCCACGGCTGCGAGAAACATCACCTTGGCGATGCTATCCTTATGATGCAAGGTGCGCAAGGGGTCGGGTTCTTCGGGAAGCAAATAGTAGTTGTTCACCTCCCCAGTCATGTTGAACCACTTTTCATCCATGTAGGCTATGTTGTCTAATTCCCGTGTCGCAGACCAATAATCTTCACACATAGCCAAGCACCATTTCAATCTCTTTACAATGTTGGACAGGTTTAAGTGGGGCCTCAACTTATTACTGTGACGCCTCAAATGACCCCACTCGAACCTTGAGTGTAAGGTCGTGCAGCTTACACCCAATGCCTTTGACAGACCTCGCAATGTTCTCCTTCTGTTCAATGGGATTGTCACCACCCTCGACAGATCCAAATCTTTCCGCTTGCGGCCAACTCTACCTGGCTTTTGATTTGAGACATCAACTTTCTCCCCTTTTTCAATCTGTTTAAGAGCTCTTTCCCATATTCTCTCAACAGTTCTTATGGTTGTATCGAGTAGGCTAGCAATGACCTGCTTGTCTTTTTTCAGAACTTGTCCATTTTGGGTGTTGATCACCATGAGTGCAAAAAAAATACCATATCTCTCCTCATTTGTGAGTTCCTCATGAATTGGTTTCTGTACAGCACTTGCTTCCTCATGAATTGCTTCCTCTACACCACTTGCTTCTTCATGAATTGGTTCCTCTACACCACTTGCTTCTTCCCCTGTCAAATAAGGAGCAAAAGATAAGTCATGTAGCTATTGCAAATAATAGGAGTAGATCATGAAAATGAAATGCAAATGCAAAAGTTTTGGAGGTAGTACTGTACATGTTGCTTCATTATTGACTGGTTCCTCATTGTTGTATTGTTGTTCACTGTTCTGTTCTTCCTGTTGATCTGCAGGTTCTGAGGCATCATCTTGTGGAGGACTCATGTTAAGATCAATCCCAAACATCATTGCGGCGGTGGAGCACTTGCTCAGGTAACTGTTCATGTTCCAATAAGAAAGAACATTCTGGTCAAGTTAAATCAGCTAAATCAAAGAGGCACCTGAAAATAGTTCTCTCCACAAGAATTGTTTGCTAGACTGATGGTTATTGCTTCATTGGTTATTTGCTTCATTGGTTATTGCAGAACAAGTAGGTAGTGATGGGCTGCTTGCTTGAGCCTACACCATGCTGTCTTTTGTTCAGACTTGAGAGTAAACAAAGAGCAGCTGTTAAAAGCTTTGTTTCTTTTACAATTCCTAGATAAGTGGAACAGTGGAATGACATTTGGCATTCAGGACATGTACCACTTATTTTGCATTCAGGACATGTTTGCAAAATGCATAATGCAAAGGTTCAAGCTCTATTCAAGTTATGTTTAATCCAGCTTCATTTGGTATTCAAGTTCTGTTTAATACCAGCAGCAATTAAGTTCTCTTTAATTCAGTATTCAGTACAGAACATCAAGTATTCAGTATTCATAAACATCAAGGTGGATCCGGCCGAGCTCTGCCGGTGGCTCAAGAGGAAGATGAGTAAGGATGTCAAGATCGTCTGCCCTCATCCGCCGGTTGCGAATCCTAAGCATGTGTGTATCTATCTTGTTTCTCTCTAGTGCTACCTTCAGATTGAAGGATCATGTGTACCATCAGTATTCCGTGTAATATTAATACCCAAAGGAATGCACTTCTGAATTTGTACCGTACTTTGGTTGGTATCCTCTGCAAATAGCAAAAAGGAACATACGTACTGTGTGCTTGCCAGAATGATGATACAGAGACCAAATTGCAACAAAAAGTAGAAACCAGGGAACCTATTGGTCTAAGGCCATTGTAAAAGAAGAGATCAATCTGCAGCTCCAAACAGTGAATTTGATTGACAGATTTTACAACTTCAGAGAGTGATATTTTTTTCCCTGTTTCCACAACTCAGACTAAACCCCGCTTCTTGTTTGCAGAAAATGATACTGGTTCTGGGAAGCAGCTCAAGAACTGGGAACCGGGGACAATCAAGGGAGGTGATCAGCAACAGTAAGAAGGCTCTGCTAGACAATGCCCTGAGCCAGCCCGACGCGTTCAAGAAACTAGAATCACTCACTCAGTGCCCTGATCTTTCAAGTATTAAGCAATCCAGCAATTAAGAACTCATGATCTGAGTAATTCAATATTCAGCTTTACAATCAAGTTCTTTTTAATTCAGCAGCAACAGCAACAAAGGCGGGGGCGGGGAATACCAGCAGCAACAGAGGCGAGGGCGGGCACGACCTTCGGAGGAGGGCCAGCACGGAGAGGAAGACCCTGGGCTTGGAGGAGAGGTTGAGCAGGGCCAACGCGGCGATGAGGACCCTGGGCCAGAGGCACTTCGTCCAGGCGCAAGTCTTTTTAAAAAAAAAAATTGAGATATTTTTTTAAAATAATCGTCGAGGCGCAAGTTGACTGGATCCAATGCGCCACTTGTTAAGCGGTCGGCGCACCACAGCCCATTAAACACTACCAACCCAACACAATTTCTCGATCGGAGTCAGAAAAAAGAACTTCTCAGTCGCAAGGTACTCCACCCCTGCTCCAGCCTCAAGGTACTCCACCCCTGCTCAAGCCTGAAGGAACAACCATGGAGCTGCTTGTGAATGTTGCGCTGCTGTTCATCTCTGAATGTTGGGCTCCATATCTGAATATTGAGTGCTCCTGCATATTCTGAATTACTAGTGCATCCAGGAATCATTTAAGTTATGAACCATTGCATATTCTGAATTTTGTTCTACTCATTATGGTAGTGTTGCTGCTAGATGATGATGCCATGCTCTATGTTGTACTCGATGTTTCAGACTGCATAAAAGTTCTGCATTGCCACTGAACTGGAGCATTTTCTAGTCGCCGCCTTGCTTGCGGGTTGCGCCGGCATAGGGAGGCCACGAGGACCATGTTGGCGACGTCGATCGGTTGGTCGCCCTGCATCTCAAGTAAGCAAGGAGGGAGCTTGCTGCCATCAAGATCACCTGGTACTCCTCCCAATCCTGAATCCAATCTTATTACCTTACCTACAGTAGCAATCTCAAAACTACGTAGTCCTGAATTTTGGCAACTCATCATCTGAAACAATACATACATTCTGTTTTCTTTCTTGACATTACATAACATCCCTTCCTTTAATACCAAGGCCATCAAATACCAACTGAACAGTCACTGCCCAGTTTTTGATGATCAAAAACCAGTCCTCAACCTGCAAGGTTGTTTCATAAACTGGGCAGTGGCTGATGCATTTGGAAGTTTTGACCTATAAATAGACCCCATTTTCATTTGGAACCAGCATTCTTCATAGACATAGGATTCTTGTTACATGAAGACCATCAAATGCCAAATGAACTGTCAATTTTATATCATCGATGATTAATTAAAAACTAGTCCTGAACCTGCAAGTTTGTTTTTTAATTCCCTAAATAATCTCTTCCAACTTGCAAGTTTTGACACATGCAGTACTCCAAATTTAGGAGTACATCTCAAGTAAGCAAGGAGGGAGCATCTCAAGATTCAGTGTAACAAAGATTAGATTCTACAGTACATCAATGTAACAAAGATTAGATTAACTATAATTAGTCAGATATAATTAGTCAAGCTCTCTGTTTGGAGTACATATAATTAGTCAGATGTGATCCAGTAAGTTGAGATACTTGACTATATCCGGTAAGTTGAGAAACTTGAGTAGATTTTAAAAACACTTTGCTGAATCTACTCCAGGAGTATATGCACCATGTAATCCAGTAATCATCTGACTACCCTTGCTTAATTCCCCAATCGAGTCCTGAGCATCTCAAATGGGGATAATGTTGGTGATTTGGGTGACAACATGGGGAGTACCTTCAGAATACACAATATAACCAACAGTAGAGAATAGATGAATCGATTGTCAGTTGATTGTAGCACTAGCTGACCCCAAGTAAAGAAGAGCTGCTCTTTTCCTGCTGCTTGGAGGCTGTTGGTGCTCTTTTATTGCTACTTGAAGGCTCCTGGTTCTCTTTTCCTGCTGCTTGGAGGCTACTGGTACTCGAAGGGTGTTTCTGCCGCTTGAAGGAGGTGGCTGCTCTTTTCCTGCTGCTCGGAGGCTGCTCGTGCTCTTTTCCTGCTGCTTGAAGGTTGTTGCTGCTCTTTTCCTGCTTCTTGGAGACTGCTGGTACTCGAAGGGTGTTTCTGCTGCTTGAAGGCTCCAGGTTCTCTTTTCCTGCTGCTTGGAGGCTGCTGGTACTCGAAGGATGTTTCTGCTTCTTCAAGGCTGCTGCGGCTCTTTTCTTGCTGCTCTTTTCCTGCTGCTTCTGCTCTTTTTCTGCTGCTAAGATTGCTTCTGCCTCTTTTATAAAGGCTATGGTCTGTTCAACTAGCTCACGGTCGATAGATAGAGCTATAGGAAGTCATCCTTCTGCCTGCCGGCGTTCCTTGTTCATGTGAGGGATCGAGTAGTTTATCGCTCCCTTGTTTCTCATTACTTCTCGGATGCATGACTGCAGCGTCACGAAGCTTCTAGCTAGCTTATCAACCGGGTAGTTTCGATATTCCTCCTCCACACCTTCTATCAGTTCCCTGATGCTTTGAGGTGCTCTGCTATCAGTGTGGGACTGGAGAGACCTGAATATGCAGAGATCAAGAATGTTCATGTCGGGACTGTTTGGAGGCTGTTGAAGCAACTTAATATCCAAATCAGTTTGTTCTATGACTTGTCGGAAAACCGGGTCATCGGGAAGAATATGTGGCGTGGCATTATCTTGTTGGATATAGATTGTCCGTCCTTCATCTTCGTCCGGCCAGCGCTCTTGGATCGCAGGAATAAGTTTCTCACACATGTAATACCTCATTACATCTCGTGTGACTTTCAATGATTTGAGCTCGAGCGTCCCTTTATCTCTGTTTTCACTGGTTCTTTGAGCAGGAGACTCTGTGACAAAAGCCCAAATGCCGAGCTTTCCATCAAAAGTGACCTCACCACCTTTGCCGTATCTTGGTTTAGCCACGGCTGCGAGAAACATCACCTTGGCGATGCTATCCTTATGATGCAAGGTGCGCAAGGGGTCGGGTTCTTCGGGAAGCAAATAGTAGTTGTTCACCTCCCCAGTCATGTTGAACCACTTTTCATCCATGTAGGCTATGTTGTCTAATTCCCGTGTCGCAGACCAATAATCTTCACACATAGCCAAGCACCATTTCAATCTCTTTACAATGTTGGACAGGTTTAAGTGGGGCCTCAACTTATTACTGTGACGCCTCAAATGACCCCACTCGAACCTTGAGTGTAAGGTCGTGCAGCTTACACCCAATGCCTTTGACAGACCTCGCAATGTTCTCCTTCTGTTCAATGGGATTGTCACCACCCTCGACAGATCCAAATCTTTCCGCTTGCGGCCAACTCTACCTGGCTTTTGATTTGAGACATCAACTTTCTCCCCTTTTTCAATCTGTTTAAGAGCTCTTTCCCATATTCTCTCAACAGTTCTTATGGTTGTATCGAGTAGGCTAGCAATGACCTGCTTGTCTTTTTTCAGAACTTGTCCATTTTGGGTGTTGATCACCATGAGTGCAAAAAAAATACCATATCTCTCCTCATTTGTGAGTTCCTCATGAATTGGTTTCTGTACAGCACTTGCTTCCTCATGAATTGCTTCCTCTACACCACTTGCTTCTTCATGAATTGGTTCCTCTACACCACTTGCTTCTTCCCCTGTCAAATAAGGAGCAAAAGATAAGTCATGTAGCTATTGCAAATAATAGGAGTAGATCATGAAAATGAAATGCAAATGCAAAAGTTTTGGAGGTAGTACTGTACATGTTGCTTCATTATTGACTGGTTCCTCATTGTTGTATTGTTGTTCACTGTTCTGTTCTTCCTGTTGATCTGCAGGTTCTGAGGCATCATCTTGTGGAGGACTCATGTTAAGATCAATCCCAAACATCATTGCGGCGGTGGAGCACTTGCTCAGGTAACTGTTCATGTTCCAATAAGAAAGAACATTCTGGTCAAGTTAAATCAGCTAAATCAAAGAGGCACCTGAAAATAGTTCTCTCCACAAGAATTGTTTGCTAGACTGATGGTTATTGCTTCATTGGTTATTTGCTTCATTGGTTATTGCAGAACAAGTAGGTAGTGATGGGCTGCTTGCTTGAGCCTACACCATGCTGTCTTTTGTTCAGACTTGAGAGTAAACAAAGAGCAGCTGTTAAAAGCTTTGTTTCTTTTACAATTCCTAGATAAGTGGAACAGTGGAATGACATTTGGCATTCAGGACATGTACCACTTATTTTGCATTCAGGACATGTTTGCAAAATGCATAATGCAAAGGTTCAAGCTCTATTCAAGTTATGTTTAATCCAGCTTCATTTGGTATTCAAGTTCTGTTTAATACCAGCAGCAATTAAGTTCTCTTTAATTCAGTATTCAGTACAGAACATCAAGTATTCAGTATTCATAAACATCAAGGTGGATCCGGCCGAGCTCTGCCGGTGGCTCAAGAGGAAGATGAGTAAGGATGTCAAGATCGTCTGCCCTCATCCGCCGGTTGCGAATCCTAAGCATGTGTGTATCTATCTTGTTTCTCTCTAGTGCTACCTTCAGATTGAAGGATCATGTGTACCATCAGTATTCCGTGTAATATTAATACCCAAAGGAATGCACTTCTGAATTTGTACCGTACTTTGGTTGGTATCCTCTGCAAATAGCAAAAAGGAACATACGTACTGTGTGCTTGCCAGAATGATGATACAGAGACCAAATTGCAACAAAAAGTAGAAACCAGGGAACCTATTGGTCTAAGGCCATTGTAAAAGAAGAGATCAATCTGCAGCTCCAAACAGTGAATTTGATTGACAGATTTTACAACTTCAGAGAGTGATATTTTTTTCCCTGTTTCCACAACTCAGACTAAACCCCGCTTCTTGTTTGCAGAAAATGATACTGGTTCTGGGAAGCAGCTCAAGAACTGGGAACCGGGGACAATCAAGGGAGGTGATCAGCAACAGTAAGAAGGCTCTGCTAGACAATGCCCTGAGCCAGCCCGACGCGTTCAAGAAACTAGAATCACTCACTCAGTGCCCTGATCTTTCAAGTATTAAGCAATCCAGCAATTAAGAACTCATGATCTGAGTAATTCAATATTCAGCTTTACAATCAAGTTCTTTTTAATTCAGCAGCAACAGCAACAAAGGCGGGGGCGGGGAATACCAGCAGCAACAGAGGCGAGGGCGGGCACGACCTTCGGAGGAGGGCCAGCACGGAGAGGAAGACCCTGGGCTTGGAGGAGAGGTTGAGCAGGGCCAACGCGGCGATGAGGACCCTGGGCCAGAGGCACTTCGTCCAGGCGCAAGTCTTTTTAAAAAAAAAAATTGAGATATTTTTTAAAATAATCGTCGAGGCGCAAGTTGACTGGATCCAATGCGCCACTTGTTAAGCGGTCGGCGCACCACAGCCCATTAAACACTACCAACCCAACACAATTTCTCGATCGGAGTCAGAAAAAAGAACTTCTCAGTCGCAAGGTACTCCACCCCTGCTCCAGCCTCAAGGTACTCCACCCCTGCTCAAGCCTGAAGGAACAACCATGGAGCTGCTTGTGAATGTTGCGCTGCTGTTCATCTCTGAATGTTGGGCTCCATATCTGAATATTGAGTGCTCCTGCATATTCTGAATTACTAGTGCATCCAGGAATCATTTAAGTTATGAACCATTGCATATTCTGAATTTTGTTCTACTCATTATGGTAGTGTTGCTGCTAGATGATGATGCCATGCTCTATGTTGTACTCGATGTTTCAGACTGCATAAAAGTTCTGCATTGCCACTGAACTGGAGCATTTTCTAGTCGCCGCCTTGCTTGCGGGTTGCGCCGGCATAGGGAGGCCACGAGGACCATGTTGGCGACGTCGATCGGTTGGTCGCCCTGCATCTCAAGTAAGCAAGGAGGGAGCTTGCTGCCATCAAGATCACCTGGTACTCCTCCCAATCCTGAATCCAATCTTATTACCTTACCTACAGTAGCAATCTCAAAACTACGTAGTCCTGAATTTTGGCAACTCATCATCTGAAACAATACATACATTCTGTTTTCTTTCTTGACATTACATAACATCCCTTCCTTTAATACCAAGGCCATCAAATACCAACTGAACAGTCACTGCCCAGTTTTTGATGATCAAAAACCAGTCCTCAACCTGCAAGGTTGTTTCATAAACTGGGCAGTGGCTGATGCATTTGGAAGTTTTGACCTATAAATAGACCCCATTTTCATTTGGAACCAGCATTCTTCATAGACATAGGATTCTTGTTACATGAAGACCATCAAATGCCAAATGAACTGTCAATTTTATATCATCGATGATTAATTAAAAACTAGTCCTGAACCTGCAAGTTTGTTTTTTAATTCCCTAAATAATCTCTTCCAACTTGCAAGTTTTGACACATGCAGTACTCCAAATTTAGGAGTACATCTCAAGTAAGCAAGGAGGGAGCATCTCAAGATTCAGTGTAACAAAGATTAGATTCTACAGTACATCAATGTAACAAAGATTAGATTAACTATAATTAGTCAGATATAATTAGTCAAGCTCTCTGTTTGGAGTACATATAATTAGTCAGATGTGATCCAGTAAGTTGAGATACTTGACTATATCCGGTAAGTTGAGAAACTTGAGTAGATTTTAAAAACACTTTGCTGAATCTACTCCAGGAGTATATGCACCATGTAATCCAGTAATCATCTGACTACCCTTGCTTAATTCCCCAATCGAGTCCTGAGCATCTCAAATGGGGATAATGTTGGTGATTTGGGTGACAACATGGGGAGTACCTTCAGAATACACAATATAACCAACAGTAGAGAATAGATGAATCGATTGTCAGTTGATTGTAGCACTAGCTGACCCCAAGTAAAGAAGAGCTGCTCTTTTCCTGCTGCTTGGAGGCTGTTGGTGCTCTTTTATTGCTACTTGAAGGCTCCTGGTTCTCTTTTCCTGCTGCTTGGAGGCTACTGGTACTCGAAGGGTGTTTCTGCCGCTTGAAGGAGGTGGCTGCTCTTTTCCTGCTGCTCGGAGGCTGCTCGTGCTCTTTTCCTGCTGCTTGAAGGTTGTTGCTGCTCTTTTCCTGCTTCTTGGAGACTGCTGGTACTCGAAGGGTGTTTCTGCTGCTTGAAGGCTCCAGGTTCTCTTTTCCTGCTGCTTGGAGGCTGCTGGTACTCGAAGGATGTTTCTGCTTCTTCAAGGCTGCTGCGGCTCTTTTCTTGCTGCTCTTTTCCTGCTGCTTCTGCTCTTTTTCTGCTGCTAAGATTGCTTCTGCCTCTTTTATAAAGGCTATGGTCTGTTCAACTAGCTCACGGTCGATAGATAGAGCTATAGGAAGTCATCCTTCTGCCTGCCGGCGTTCCTTGTTCATGTGAGGGATCGAGTAGTTTATCGCTCCCTTGTTTCTCATTACTTCTCGGATGCATGACTGCAGCGTCACGAAGCTTCTAGCTAGCTTATCAACCGGGTAGTTTCGATATTCCTCCTCCACACCTTCTATCAGTTCCCTGATGCTTTGAGGTGCTCTGCTATCAGTGTGGGACTGGAGAGACCTGAATATGCAGAGATCAAGAATGTTCATGTCGGGACTGTTTGGAGGCTGTTGAAGCAACTTAATATCCAAATCAGTTTGTTCTATGACTTGTCGGAAAACCGGGTCATCGGGAAGAATATGTGGCGTGGCATTATCTTGTTGGATATAGATTGTCCGTCCTTCATCTTCGTCCGGCCAGCGCTCTTGGATCGCAGGAATAAGTTTCTCACACATGTAATACCTCATTACATCTCGTGTGACTTTCAATGATTTGAGCTCGAGCGTCCCTTTATCTCTGTTTTCACTGGTTCTTTGAGCAGGAGACTCTGTGACAAAAGCCCAAATGCCGAGCTTTCCATCAAAAGTGACCTCACCACCTTTGCCGTATCTTGGTTTAGCCACGGCTGCGAGAAACATCACCTTGGCGATGCTATCCTTATGATGCAAGGTGCGCAAGGGGTCGGGTTCTTCGGGAAGCAAATAGTAGTTGTTCACCTCCCCAGTCATGTTGAACCACTTTTCATCCATGTAGGCTATGTTGTCTAATTCCCGTGTCGCAGACCAATAATCTTCACACATAGCCAAGCACCATTTCAATCTCTTTACAATGTTGGACAGGTTTAAGTGGGGCCTCAACTTATTACTGTGACGCCTCAAATGACCCCACTCGAACCTTGAGTGTAAGGTCGTGCAGCTTACACCCAATGCCTTTGACAGACCTCGCAATGTTCTCCTTCTGTTCAATGGGATTGTCACCACCCTCGACAGATCCAAATCTTTCCGCTTGCGGCCAACTCTACCTGGCTTTTGATTTGAGACATCAACTTTCTCCCCTTTTTCAATCTGTTTAAGAGCTCTTTCCCATATTCTCTCAACAGTTCTTATGGTTGTATCGAGTAGGCTAGCAATGACCTGCTTGTCTTTTTTCAGAACTTGTCCATTTTGGGTGTTGATCACCATGAGTGCAAAAAAAATACCATATCTCTCCTCATTTGTGAGTTCCTCATGAATTGGTTTCTGTACAGCACTTGCTTCCTCATGAATTGCTTCCTCTACACCACTTGCTTCTTCATGAATTGGTTCCTCTACACCACTTGCTTCTTCCCCTGTCAAATAAGGAGCAAAAGATAAGTCATGTAGCTATTGCAAATAATAGGAGTAGATCATGAAAATGAAATGCAAATGCAAAAGTTTTGGAGGTAGTACTGTACATGTTGCTTCATTATTGACTGGTTCCTCATTGTTGTATTGTTGTTCACTGTTCTGTTCTTCCTGTTGATCTGCAGGTTCTGAGGCATCATCTTGTGGAGGACTCATGTTAAGATCAATCCCAAACATCATTGCGGCGGTGGAGCACTTGCTCAGGTAACTGTTCATGTTCCAATAAGAAAGAACATTCTGGTCAAGTTAAATCAGCTAAATCAAAGAGGCACCTGAAAATAGTTCTCTCCACAAGAATTGTTTGCTAGACTGATGGTTATTGCTTCATTGGTTATTTGCTTCATTGGTTATTGCAGAACAAGTAGGTAGTGATGGGCTGCTTGCTTGAGCCTACACCATGCTGTCTTTTGTTCAGACTTGAGAGTAAACAAAGAGCAGCTGTTAAAAGCTTTGTTTCTTTTACAATTCCTAGATAAGTGGAACAGTGGAATGACATTTGGCATTCAGGACATGTACCACTTATTTTGCATTCAGGACATGTTTGCAAAATGCATAATGCAAAGGTTCAAGCTCTATTCAAGTTATGTTTAATCCAGCTTCATTTGGTATTCAAGTTCTGTTTAATACCAGCAGCAATTAAGTTCTCTTTAATTCAGTATTCAGTACAGAACATCAAGTATTCAGTATTCATAAACATCAAGGTGGATCCGGCCGAGCTCTGCCGGTGGCTCAAGAGGAAGATGAGTAAGGATGTCAAGATCGTCTGCCCTCATCCGCCGGTTGCGAATCCTAAGCATGTGTGTATCTATCTTGTTTCTCTCTAGTGCTACCTTCAGATTGAAGGATCATGTGTACCATCAGTATTCCGTGTAATATTAATACCCAAAGGAATGCACTTCTGAATTTGTACCGTACTTTGGTTGGTATCCTCTGCAAATAGCAAAAAGGAACATACGTACTGTGTGCTTGCCAGAATGATGATACAGAGACCAAATTGCAACAAAAAGTAGAAACCAGGGAACCTATTGGTCTAAGGCCATTGTAAAAGAAGAGATCAATCTGCAGCTCCAAACAGTGAATTTGATTGACAGATTTTACAACTTCAGAGAGTGATATTTTTTTCCCTGTTTCCACAACTCAGACTAAACCCCGCTTCTTGTTTGCAGAAAATGATACTGGTTCTGGGAAGCAGCTCAAGAACTGGGAACCGGGGACAATCAAGGGAGGTGATCAGCAACAGTAAGAAGGCTCTGCTAGACAATGCCCTGAGCCAGCCCGACGCGTTCAAGAAACTAGAATCACTCACTCAGTGCCCTGATCTTTCAAGTATTAAGCAATCCAGCAATTAAGAACTCATGATCTGAGTAATTCAATATTCAGCTTTACAATCAAGTTCTTTTTAATTCAGCAGCAACAGCAACAAAGGCGGGGGCGGGGAATACCAGCAGCAACAGAGGCGAGGGCGGGCACGACCTTCGGAGGAGGGCCAGCACGGAGAGGAAGACCCTGGGCTTGGAGGAGAGGTTGAGCAGGGCCAACGCGGCGATGAGGACCCTGGGCCAGAGCGGCGACGAAGACCCAGCGCCGCGACGGCGTCCAAAATTGTCCGCGGCGACGGCGGCCAAGGCGGACCAAATCGAGGACCTAGTCGTCGATTTACTGCTTCTTGGCACGATTCAGAGGGAGGTGACAAAGAGGAAGAACTTTAGGAGCAATCCCGCTGCTCAGGTAGGCGAGGGCACACCCATGGCGGCTGCGCAGCTGTGCGGCGGCGCAAGGCGCCTCCGTGGAGGTCCTGCGCGTCTCCTCCGCGACGACGCAGGTCGTCTCCTGCACAGGCGGCTTGGGTCGTGCGACACGCGGAGACTCTCTCTGGGTGCTAAGGAGAACGGGGGAGGAAGACGGGGGATGGTGGCCGGAGCCGGCGACGCGCGAGCGACGGTGGAGAAGTGAGGAAGGAGACGGGGGCGTTTTTCAAATGATTCAAAAGTATAAGGACATGTTTGCAAAATGCATAATGTACAGCAGCCGCGACATCTAAATCCGAACGGAGGGAGTAATAAATAGGCCCAGCCCAGTAGGCCAAATATACCTACTCCCCTTATAATGCTCAAGCTAGTCTATATCTAGCTTGAAAAGGTTGATTGTCGACGTGATGAGTAGGAATTTTCAGTGTGCTTCCACGAAAATGACTGCTGTCATCGTGGATGCGACAGCCATAGAACAATGTCATTTGGAGAGGTGGTCGGACATGCATGTTTGGGCAAAAAGTTAAGTAATAGTGGCCTCATATCGTGTTGAGGTTGTCCACTCTGTTCAGGATCAAAGACATGGAGTTTAGATGAAGATAATAGCAAAGCGTGATGTCACGAAGGACTAAGAGATTTCTTTTATTTGGGAAGTTCATGAGCCCAATGTTGATTCCCGTTGTTTAGCTACGTCGTAGCTGCTGCAAAGAATCAATTGGTTGCATTTTTTTTCAGTGTGTTGTGCCTAGGTGTGTTTGGACTTCGGAGTATTGTTGTTGTTGCTCTGGACGTGGATGAAAAACCCTTGTCCTGTTAAGATGACGATTTTATGTGCCTGGATGTTGAATTTGAAGGGCGGCAGGGGAGAAAAATAGTTTCTGCTGGAGTTGCATTGTAGCGTTGCTTTGGGGTCTATAATGCTTTGAATTTTATGGCGGGCAGGGGAAAAGAATAGTACTCCCTCCGTCCCCATAATGTAAGACATTTTTTGACACTACACTAGTGTCAAAAAACGTCCTACATTATGGGATATTTACCCTGCTAAACGTAATGCTGTTATGGGCAGTGTGCATTTATTTCCATGATGTTCACATGTGTTGTCTCTTGGTCTGCCTTGCAGAAGACAAATTTACCTGCTCTTGGCGGTGGTGTGCAAGTGAGAATGGGGGGAGGCCGTTACAGTGTGCTCTGTGGTCTGTGGCATGATGATGAAGAGAACCGTGGCATTTCTGGTTTGCTGGTAGTTCTAGTGCTTTGTTCAGCTGGTAGTACTCCCTTCAATCCATTTTACTTGTTGCTGACTTTGGTACATGGTTGTACAAGTCAACGACAAGTAATATGGATCGGAGGGAGTAGGGGTTTCTCTCGTTTGCCTTCGGTTTGCTGCACACACACACGTTTTGTGTGTAAACGAATAATTCTTTTGTGTTGATCAGCTTCTATGAAATGAAATGATGTTGGGACCGACGGGCTCCTATAGTCATATATATATCCCGAAGATAATATGTTTGGATGATTGTGCCGACCTGAATTGTACATTATATTAGTCTATTAAATGATATAATGAATAAAGCCCACTGATGATTCCACTAAGAAAATGAAAATAGAGAAGGTATAAAACACTCCTGAATTTCATTTCTTCTTCTCCACACAAGAGTGATAGAGTATGTGCCATCGGCCCCCTAAAAAGAAATTTAACATGGTTGCTCTTAGGATTGTGGCACTGTCACGCATAATTAATGCTTTCATTGGCAGCAATCTCATTCGCGTAGAACTTATCTCCCATGATTAGAAGTACTCCATCCGGTCCTTGTTACTCTGCATATTAGATTTGTGTCAAGCCAAACTTTTCAAAGTTTCACTAAAGTAAAGATACTTTGACTTCGGACAAAACTTGTATGCATACTAAAAAGGATCCGAGGGAGTACGTACTAGTGTGTATTTAATGCTGAACGTGGTGTAAACATTTTTCACGGCCTCAATTTTATTTTTTTTGCTGAGAGTCACTCGGATGTCCAAAATACTCTAAACTTTTACACAAACATCATGCACTCAATCATCTTTCGTCACAATATCTTTTTGAATTTTTTTACTATTTTTCATCATTTTACTATTCACTTCCGGGCTCATCTGATCCTGGGAGCCAAAACGATGTGTCCATACTTTGTCTTACTCTGGACTGCAGAGGGATGTCAAACTGTATTAGATGTAGCGGAAACCAGCGTTCGGTGCATCTGCACGCGTCGGTAACACGGTGTCTCTCGTCTTGGAGCCAGCGTTAGGCTATAAATGGCCATGGTGAGCACCCAGCGTCTTACACAGACCCCCAGGCACCCCCAGGCACTGCCCACGGCGATGATGGCCAAGCTCGCCATTGTACTTGCGTTGCTCGCCTGCTCGGCTACATGGCGCATACGTGTGAACCAGGGTACGGATAACCGAATCCAACACCCCCTCCTCCACCGTCGTCAACGTCTAGCCCTCATCCGCCCGCCCCGACGCTATCAAGCCCCCCCTCCCCCACCCACCCCTTGGTTATCAAGCCCATCGCCGCCCCAAATATTATCAAGGGCCCCGCCGCACATCCAAATATTAAAGCCCCCGCCGCACATCCAAATAATTTCAACCCCGCCCACCTTGATACTATAAAAGCCTCCACTGCCAACCCAAATAATTTCAATCCCCCGCCCACCTAGATACTATCAAAGCCTCCACCGCCAACCCAAATAATTTCAACCCCCCCCCCCCCCCCCCGCCCGCCCACCTAGATACTATCAAAGCCTCCACCGCCAACCCAAATAATATCAAGCCCGTTGCTCAGCCAAATACTATCAACGCCTCCACCACTCATCCAGATAATATCAAGCCCTCCACCCACCCGGTGACGGAGGCGGTGGCGGCGCGGGGTGGAGATAGATGGAGGGTGTGGAGATAAGATATTTATGCTTATTTTAATTTGGGTTAACTTTTATTTACATTGTATTTATTAGTTTATTTTATTCCATTTGTGTACTATACATGCATAATTAAATATTTCAAGACAATAATAACAAAATAATAACAACATCAGTAATTTGGATACATAATTATTGAATAAAAATAATTAATAACTAATAATTGTTACTCAATCTAGTTAATTCTCTAAACAATGAACATCAGCACTACAATGACTCCCACTAGAACAAATGCTTCCACTGACCGAGCTGGGAGAACGAGACCAATCATAACACAAGGTATCATGACTTCAACTTCGGGTATACCTAACCGAAGTGGAGCATTTGCACATGAAATCTTCCATCAATGAAAGTGTTTAATTAGCACAATTGTTACTCCCTCCTTTTCGGTTTATAAGGTTTATCTCAAAATCTTAGTTTTTCCATTTTATAAGGCTCAATTTGGTTGTTTCCCATCAAAAGTTTAGATTCCAAGGTGCATTAAATCATTGCATGCAAGTATTAAGAGAAAATTGACCAATGCATGTACTTTATGCATGCATGCATTGCAATTAATACATTGGTAGACATAATTTTTTGAGGAAAACAAGAGCATTAGTTGGGTGCTTTTGCAAATTACAAAAAGTATTCCATCACTCACCATCTATCATGGTTGGTGAGATTTTTGAACTGAGCCCTATAAACCGGAAAGGAGGGACCCTCCTTTTCGGTTTATAGGGCTCAATTCAAAAATCTCATTAACCAAGGTAGATGGTGAGTGGGCGGTGGAATACTTTTTGTAGTTTGCAAAAGCACCCAATTAGTGCTTTTGTTTTCCTCAAAAAAAACATGTTTACCAATGCATTAATTGTAATGCATGCATGACATGCATTGGTCAATTTTCTGTTAATACTTGCATGCATGACATGCATTGGTCAATTTTCTCTTAATACTTGCATGCAGTGATTTAATGCACCTTAGAATCTAAACATGTGACGGGAAACAACCAAATTGAGCCTTATAAAATGGAAAAACTAAAATTTTGAGATAAGCCCTATAAACCGAAAAGGGGGAGTAATGTTTACGGTTAATTACAGCTCCGCTTTAGAAACATTCTATGGAGTTATAGCTCGTAGACGTAAAACGAAACGATTGATCGTAAACCACAAGATAAAAATATGTAAAATTGACGTCGTTATTGGAATTTATTTTTCGATATGAAAAGGCGTGGCGGTTGCCTTTTTCTAGAAACATCGTCCGGCGTAATGCAGACGTACACAAAATCACAATGTTGGAAGGCAAGTAGAGAAGACTTGTGCCGTGGTGGACCCGAAGGAATGCGCAAGATGCCAAACCATGTGTTAATCTGCGAAATGGCGGCAACAATGATCAGGCGTGTTTTGTTTGGAGGTTCCACAGGCACATGGAAGTTGACATTTTTGATGATCTTGTAATAGTGTGGCTTCATTGTCCACATGCAGGCCACCATAGGAGTCAGACAGAAGATCTATCCATGCACACTGCAGCGCTTGTATAAGAAAACTCAATGTGGAGTCAACGAATCACGAGCTGGCATGGAGATGTTGGAGTCAAACAAAGCATCAGGGATCATCATACATCAATGCCAGATCTGATCTCTCTCTCTCCCTCTCTCTCTGTGTCTGTCTCTCACTTTTAATTACATATGCAGTCGACGCACTTCTTTTTTTTGGCGGGAGGCAGTCGACCGTCGACCCACTCACGCACGCACCCCGCCAAGTTTCTAACCATAAACATGAACATCGGCCTATCTGATGGCGAGTGGCGACCGGCCGGCCGGCCAGTTTACTCCTTCACAACGTTTGTCTGGCCGTACAGTGTTAGGGTGAGCGTGGCCGCCGTTTCATTTCTTTAAGTCTATAAGGTGATTTTTTTTTTACTGAATAAACTCCCACAATTTAAGGAGTATTCGTTGTAGTAATCCCACTTTTACCCTCCCCTCGCCCACGGGCGGCTGCCGGCGGTGCGAGCGTGGGAGCCATTGGACAGCCACGCAGAGGTTGCTCTTTGTATTGGGCCGGGCCATATTTTTAAAAGTGTAGCAATTTAAAAAATTGATTTTTATTTAAAACGCAAACCTTTATGGAAATTCCGAACTCTGAAACGTGAACAAATTTCACAGCCATCGGCATTTTGATATTCCGAACATTTTTTTGAAATCGCAAATATTTTTTTTGAAGTTCCTATACAATTTTTATTTTGTTTAAGGAATTTTGAAAATGCAATTTTTTTTTGAAATTTTGACCAAAACTTGTAAACGAGAACATTTTTTAAATCCAAAGAATGTTCCCTAACAATTTTTAACAATTTTGAAACACAAACATTTTTTTAAAGTGTGAACAATTTGAATATTAAACCTTTTTGTAAAAAAATAAATTAAACCTGACAAAGAGAAATGAAAACAGAAAGATAAAAAAGGAATTATTAGATATATATTGAAAAAACTGAGCAAAAAGGAAAAATAAAGTAAAATTGGCAGAGAAAATAACCGAAAAACGAATAAAAAACAAACCAAAAAATTCCTAAAACAAAAAAAGAAAACCGAGTCTCTGAGTGCACACATAGCGTTAGCTAAATGGGCCAGCCCGGTCCACTCTTTTCTCGTCTTGCTGGATCTGTGTGATTTGTAGAAGCACAGGTAGCTTTTAAAATCTCGATGCGAGAAACGCAATGGAGAAAAGGTTAGTGGTTGGGAAGCATGGTTCAAGAGATAAAATGTTTAGAAAAATGAATCTATGAAAAAAAAGCATAAAACTCATAGGTCATGACAATGAGTGCGACAGTTGTCACCACCAGAGAAGATGTAAGTGATCTTTTAAAGGAATGCCCTTTAACTAGTGATTTCCATACCTCACGCGTTGTGAGGCAGAGCTCTATATCGTCTTAAGCAACTCAACAAGTGGTTTTTCTACGCATGTAGGTAGCGTTTATTCTTCTATTGTGAACTGGCCTTTCCTCGGTCCGATGTAAATCGCTTTTGTTTTCTGTTTGTCCTTCTCTCTTTTTGACTTTTTGTTTTTCTTTCCTTTCCCTTTGTTTCATTCTTTGTTTTTGTATCGGCTTTTCTTTATGTTTTTTTGGTGTCTTATTATCGGTTTGCTTTGGTTTTTTCTATTATTTTTATAGTTTTTTTCAAATACATGACTACTTATTTCAATACAAATTAATGTTCTTGGTATACGCGTGAAACATTTTTTGGTACATGTTGAACATTTTTCATATATATGATGAATATTATTCAAGTAAATGTTACATTTTTATTTATATGTTTTGAGCATTTTTCAAATGCATGTTGAATATATTTTTGCATGATACGAAACATTATTTTTAAACCTTCGGAACATTATTTACATCATACAAACCTTGTGGAACTTATTTTCAAAACACGTTAATACGTTTTAAAAATGGCACATACATATTTGACTGGTTCGAAACAATTTTCAAAAAAGTACGTTATATTTTTAAGAATGTTATACTATGTTAAAAATTGTGTGATTCAAAAGGAAATATTTCACACCATTCAAAAAAAATGTACGTTCCATTTCTAAATGTGAACCATTTAAAAAAAAGTATACAATGGAAAAGGAATGTCCGCGTATCCTTGCACTATTTTGAAACACGATTTGCACTTTGGTGAAATTCGCCGAATCCACGGAAGGCTTCACCTGTTCACCATACAGCTTGGCTGTCCATGATAAGATGCCGCGAGGGAACGGCCGCAACCCAGCGACGACAGTCTTGTTGCATATGAAGATGGCGAAATGCCCCCTGATCGAGAACGACAGTGACCATCAGGATTGCCGTGCTGCTCAAGTGACACTGCTCCAAGCCACTTTGCTCTGCTCGTGTCGGCAGTCGCCGCACGGCGACGCTGCGGCAGCGGCGGCAGGTAGCTTCCACCCGTGCCAGCCACCGGGAAGTTTCGGCCAAACACACTGCATACCACGACGAGATGCAACTATTCTATATATATATATATATATATATATATATATATATATATATATCCGATCGATGGAGGCCGGATCTAGCCAGAAATCGACCGATCGGGCGCGCATGGAGACGCCTTCAGAACGGCCGGCGGTGAGGCTCATCGGCTGGCTGAGCCCGTACGTGCACCGGGCAGAGGTGGCCCTGCGCCTCAAGGGCGTCCCCTACGACCTCCTCCACGACGACATGGCCAGCAAGAGCCACCTGCTGCTCGCCCACAACCCCGTCCACAAGAAGGTCCCCGTCCTCCTCCACGGCGACCGCTCCATCGCCGAATCTCTCGTCATCGTCGAGTACGTCGACGAGGCCTTCCCCGCCGGCCCGCCGCTGCTCCCCGCCGACCCGCTCGCCCGCGCCAACGCCCGCTTCTGGGCCCGCTTCCTCGACGACAAGGTGAGCAGCAGATCTGCATCTCACTGGTGAACAGTACAGAGTGTACATTGATTTAATCAGTAGTACAAGCGAACGTGTGCAGTGCTGGAAGGCCCTGTGGGTGGCGCTGTGGGCGGAGCCGGGCGAGGCGCGGGCGGCGGCGGCGAGGGAGGCCAAGGAGGGCCTGGCGCTGCTGGAGGCGCAGCTGCCGGCGGGGAAGCGGTTCTTCGGCGGCGACGCCATCGGCCTCCTCGACATCGCCGCCAGCGGGGTGGCGCGCTGGCTGGGGGTGTTCGAGGAGATGGCCGGGGTGTGGCTGCTCACCGAGGAGGAGCGCCCGGCGCTGTGCCAGTGGGCGAGGGAGAACGCATGAGGTACCCTGAGATGGCGAGAAGGGAGGAGAGCCTGATTCGTCGCACCTTCGGAAATCGGTGCTTCCCCATAACATTGGTAGTCTAGAATAGTTGGTAGCCTGATTCGTCCAAACCGAAACCATGCATTTAGTAGTCTAGAATAGTTGGTTTCAGCATTAGAGTGACACTTCCAGGTTTTGGCATGCATGATATTATAACAGAAGTGGTTGTGACATTAGGGCAACAGAATAGAGTGTGAATTGTTTCATAAGAAAGTAAATGTACTGCATAGGATAGGAGTACATCGAACATGTTTTTAGGTCTGCCTTAAGATGTTTTTGCACATGGCAATTTATACATGTTTGCTTCTCTGACAACTTTAATATGTTTACACATGGCAAATTAAAGTTGCCATGCCATTGGTAGTATATTTTCTAACATTTTGCCATGAAGATGTATAGTATGTACTCCCAAAGTTAGTACAAAGTTGGGTCATCTATTTTAAAACGGAGAGAGTATGTGTTTGTCTTGTATGTATGCATTTGTCTTGATCTTTTATAGACTTGTTTTTCTACATTTTTTTGTCATGTGCTCATGTGGCTATAATCAGGAATGCGGGGAACATTTGGTGTGTAATTGATATCTGGGAGCCCATTCCAATTCCTTTGTTTCTTGTGGCATGGCATAATAACATGTTGCTCCCATGGCATTTTTGAAACATTTTTAGGAAACAAATTGCAAGATTTGCCATGTTCTCAAATATTTTTCCCATGACTCTAATAAATAGTTTTTTATTGACACTAGCCAACACAACATTTTTGCCTTGATAATATGTCGTACTTTTGCCATCATATATATACAATTGTCTTGAACCATGGCAAATAAAATATAGACTTAGCATGGAAAATATATTAGAATTTCCATGGAAAATTTAGTAATTTGATCATGACAATTTATTAATTTGATCTTGTCTTGATATAAGTACCTTTTTATCCCATATTTGCCATGATCTACAGAGAATTTGCCATGTTTTTTAGGAACCATGGTAAATTTGCTTTATGGGGCATGGCAATAAACTTTATGGACTATGGCAAATTTAAATGGCCATGGTTATATTGGACCATGCCAAAAAAAAATGTAGGTAGCCGATTGTAGTTTAATTGTAGGTAGCACGGCAATTTTCTTTTAATCCATGACATTTTATTAATTAGACCATGGGTTTGCCATCTCGAAGTCCCTCAGGTAACAAAATAATGTTTTAGATGGGAATTTTTTCCTATGAATTTGCCATGTACATTGAAATTTACATGTCTTGGCAAATTAAATTTTAGAGCTATACGATTGTTTGTTGGACATTTGGCAAATTTTCATATATACACATGACAAATCATTTCAGTTTTCAAATTATTTTAGTTTCAAAGCTATGTTTTTGTTTCGAAGGTGAAGCCCGGACAAACAAGGCCTAAGGTCTCAGGAAATAAATCGCCCCCAGCGATTTGTCTTTCAAACCGTTTTCGGTCCCACTGGTCAGTCGGTGTTGACACACTCTAAATCGCCTTGGACCACTTGTCCTGGATCGCTATGTTGTAGCGAAAAACACATTTTGTTTGCATGTTGGTGTATGGAGGGGAAAGGCTACGAAGGCGTTGTGGCTTCACTTGAAGGTTTGCGCGTGGGTTCCTGGGCTTCGAGGGATGAAGCTGCTCCAACCGGGCACCACATCAATGACAGCAGGAACCACTTGGTGTTGTGATTACCTCTCGCGGCTCCTTCACCCGGCTGGAGCACGGAGCTCGTAGATTGGACGCACTAAGGGAGGCGTCTCCAGACACCCAACGCGAGCATCTGTGTCGGTGTCCCAGTTTAGGGGCCGCGTGCCATTACGGTTCCCCGCCTGGTGGGCTGAGATGAGGACCCCTAAGTCGGTTCCACCCTGGGCCATGTTGTGCGGCCTATGGCGAGATACATGAAGACTCTGGAAGCCTTGATGTTGAAGACAAGGACTCTGTATTTGTCAAGGGCTAACCTCCAGTGAAGTAGCAGGTCTTGAACCTCCCGATGCAGCTACCCTCCGGCCCAGCCCTAAGTCCCTAACCGCCGACCTTCATCCCCGCAGCCGTTTGACGTTACCATGCACCACCTCGACGCCCCGCCCTCCCCTCAATGCCCTCACCGCCGCAACCACCCCTCTAAGCCCCACCCACACTCCCCTTGGTTTGCAGAAACTCCGGCAACTCCCGCACCCGCACACCTGTTAACCTGCTTCCTCGCCTCCGCCTGGCACGCCACAACTCCCTACCGCTCGCAGTGTCATGACCGTCTCCGGTAAGATCCTAGCTTGGTCTCGCCATGGCCGACACTCGTCGGTACGCTCCTCACATTGTCCCCGCCTTCTGTCTCGCGCGAAGCTGAAAATGGACTGACACGCATTTTTTTTCAGGCACCTAAAGATTAGCAAGCACGTTTATTCTATGAAGCGTGATGGACGCCCAAGAGCTCGAACCCAATGGCGAAGTACATGACCGACTGGGGCAGCGCGAACAGGTAGAAATAGCCATGCCCGTGCACACAGTCGTAGCACCCGGACGCCAGGAGCAGCGCGCCGACCAGCAGCTCCAGCCAATGGAGCCCGCACCGCTGTTTCAGACGGCGGCCCTCCGCGCCCGGCGCCGGCCTACCGTTCCCGGACTTGCGGGTGACGATCCACTCGTTGGCCCGGCCGGCCTCGAAGAGCCCGATGAGGATGGCCTTGAACCGGTGCAGCGCCATGGCGTTCTCGAACGCGACCCACGGCACCACCAGGTGGGCCGACCGGCGCCACGGCGTGCCTGCCGAGTTGAGCAGCGTCGTGGCCGTCGGGACGCACACCATCTGCCACGCCGGGATGCGCACCTGCGGGAACAGCGTCTTGGCCGGCAGCAGCACGCTGAAGAAGAAGAAGGTGAAGAAGGTGGACACCACCCTCCGCGTCACGAAGAAGTTGTACACGATGTAGAGCTTCTTCCACGCCGGCACCCGCTCCGCGGCGACGATCTCCCGGAGCATCTTCTTGAAGAGGAGCGCCGGCCCGCACGACCACCGGTGCTGCTGGGACCGGTACGCCCCGAGAGAGCTCGGCAGCTCGCTCTTCACCCTGATGTCGCCGACGTAGACGAATTCCCAGCCGAGGAGCGCCGCTCGGAGCGCCAGGTCCATGTCCTCCGCGGTGGTCCGGTCGTCCCACCCACCCGATTCCTCGATGGCTTGCCTTCTCCATACTCCGGCGCTTCCTGAATAATAAGTGTACAAAAAGTCATTCCCATACCAAGAACAACTAATAGTAGAATCCAGGAGTGTACGACTGAACTCATTTTCACTTTATTATTACACTTTTCTAGAAAACCTGAAAATTCAATTTGTAAGGTTTCTTGCTTTGAAAAACTAAAATTTCCATTTGTAAGGATTCTTGCTTTGAAAACAGGCAGAAATTGAATAAAAACAGATTAATTTCTATCTAATGTAGGTTTTTGATGTAAAACCAACTAATCTGGAAAAACGGAGTTTTTTTTTCCTTTTTTGTGAAAAACAGAGTTGATCATCCATAATTCATTAGTACTGCATGGTCTAGCACTTAGTTACCCTATCCTTGGTTATAGTGACTTTTCTATGGCTCCAACAAATCACAAGTCAAAAAGAATTTTCGTAAATTTTACTCTGCTAGAATTTTTTTTCTCACTGGAAGAAAGACACGAAAAATCCATATTAGCACAAAAACATTATTATTATATTAAAATTCAAAAATAATAAAAATATATGGAACTATTGTATAATTATAGTGTGATTGGTTAAATAAAGCTTTAAAATAAAAGATATTATACTTAGTTGCACATTTATATACACATGTTGCACATTTCAATAACACATATGTTGCACATTTTCAAAATGCAACAGTGTATTTTATAAATAAAAACAAAAGGGACAAGGAAAAGATAAAAAAAGTTGCACATTTTGTTATAAAAGATTGGTGTGAAGTAAAAAGGTAGTTTCTCCAAAAGAGAGTTATAGAGGAAAGAATCGACTGAAACTATAAAATATTGTGCAATTTCTTCGCTGGTCCATAGGATGTCCATTTTAAAATGGATATAATAAACAGAAGAGGAGCAAGTATATGCGGTGATTTTTCTACCATGCACGGGTATACCGTGCATACAACATCCATCATCCATTGCTACTTTGAGATCCGTGCTATGCTTTTTAGTTGTTGACATAACTTCTACCCTTAGATGGGAGTATAGGGCCTGTTTGGTTCCAAATAAGTCATCAACTTATAAGTTGAAAAGTGAAAAAAAAGACTTATTTTGCCAAATAGACCCAACTTATAAGTCATCCCAACTTATAAGTCATAAGTTGCTCCACCCCAACTTAAAACTTATAAGTCACCCCCTTTTGCGTGGGTCCCACCACCTGCATGATGTGGATTGGTGTGGGAAGGTGTGATCAGGTGACTTATAAGTCAGGTGATAACCAAACAGGCGTGACTTATAAGTCACTGGTTTTAAGTCACCCGACTTGAACCAAACAGGCCCTAACATATCTCAATTTCAATTCACTCAAAATTTTCCTACGTTAAACCATTATAATAAAGTTGCCCCTGTTGCAACACAAGGGTGTTAATTTTTGATACACAACGAAACGTTATTATACACCTTGAAACAAGAAATAGAAGCCTCTTGTAGTTTGCAAAGATTTAAAAAATGGACAAAAATAGCCCAAGAAAAGAGAGCATGAATCTCAAAGCAACGGTGGACGATATGCCCATTGCATGATAGATAGATACATCCATTTAAACGACAAGTAATTCCAGGCGGAGGGCATTGCAATCCTCTGTCCGTACATCATAGAGTAATATAATATACTTTATGGTACATTATTGAACCAATGGCAAGCAATGCCTAGAATACATACCATTATATCCAAAGAAGTTACAGAGTGAGGACCCCGCTTGCTGCTCCACCTTGAAGTGGTAGTCCATGGACATCTCCTGCATCCTCGTCAGCAGACACTCGTCTGCGTTCACTACGTACAGTTATAACAAACAGCAGCTCAAAATTACTTCCGCTCAGTCTCAGCAACCACCAACTCCAGCGCGCGGTGCATACACCATTGAACGTACCGAACTCCCAGCGCGCCTGCACGAGCGCGAGGCCGGGGTGGCGGAGGAGGAGCGGCACGGTGCGGGTGAGGAAGTCCGGCGCGGGCTGGAAGTCGGCGTCGAAGATGGCGACGAACTCGCAGCCGCGGGCGTAGGCGTGGCGCATCCCCTCCGTGAGGTTGCCGGCCTTGTGCCCGGCCCTGTCCTCCCGGGCCTCGTACCTCACGTCCACGCCGCTCCCGGCCCACCGCTCGCACTCCTCCCTCACCAGCTCCTGCGTTTGCATTGCATGCAGATGAACTTGAAGACGATTTGCAATGGCAACTTGGTCGAGAAGAAGTTGGTGGCGGATCGGGGCAGCTACGTACCTTGATGGCGGCGTCGGTGGAGTCGTCGAGGACCTGCACAATTAATCGGTCTGCCGGCCACGTGAGCCTGCAGGCCGCCCCGATCGAGAGCTGGTACACCTGTTCGTTTTTTTACATTACAGTATGGTCACGTACGATTGTCAGTAGGGCGCCGTGCATGCATGCATCCATGCACGCTAGGTTAACTGCTCCGCCCTAAATTACTGTAATTCCTAGCTACCACGCACCACACCTCTTCAAAGTTTATTAGCTAGCTACCTCCATCACTCTCGACAGTGGAGCTCGATCCATCGTCTCGAGTTTCATCTCACAAGAACAAATCAAGTTAACTAACTGAGACATCGTGCATAGTAGATACGTACCTCTCTCTCATTGTACATGGGGATCTGGACGAGCACCATGGGGAAGCAGGCCGAGGAGCCACCACCTCCACCAGCCTCGACGTCAGGCTGAACGGGGACGTCGCGCCTCCCGGGCCGCCGGCGCCGGCGGAGCAGCTTGGCCGCGGCGCTGACGGTCCCGAGGAGGACCTTCTCGGCGAGCACCATGAGCGACATGGCCATGCACAGCATCACGGCGCCCCGGAGCAGCGGCACGGAGAGCGCGCCCCACGCCCGGAGCAGCAGCCGCAGGAAGGCGGCCACCGCCGGCGGGAAGGAGGCGGGCAGCCGGTCGACCGCGACCGCGAGCGCCTCGGCCAGCATCGCCGGCGGCCGGTGACCGCCTGCATGATGATGCATGCTCTCTCCTGGCTAATCTGCTTGGTGTGCGTATGCTGCCTTGTTGCATGGCTGGACCTGGACTCTTCACTTCTCGGGGTCGAAATGTCGCTCGCCTCGCTGTGGTGCGGGTACACAGCTTTGTTCACGACCGTAATCTTGCTGCCGGAGGCACTTCGTCCAGGCGCAAGTCTTTTTAAAAAAAAAATTGAGATATTTTTTTAAAATAATCGTCGAGGCGCAAGTTGACTGGATCCAATGCGCCACTTGTTAAGCGGTCGGCGCACCACAGCCCATTAAACACTACCAACCCAACACAATTTCTCGATCGGAGTCAGAAAAAAGAACTTCTCAGTCGCATATTCGCATCCACCCCGTCCACCTCTGCCTTGCGGCCATAACGTTCTTTAGAGCATCTCCAGCAGCCGCGCTCGTTCCCGACGGGTGGCTCTTGCGGGCGCGCAATAACCGCGCGCGCGGTATGAGGAGTTGGACGCGCAGTTGGATTCGATATCTCGCGCGGTGTATTTGGGACGTCCGCTTTCGCGCGCGGCACACCACTCTCTTCTCTCTGCCTCCTACGCCCCGCGCGCGCCGGCGCCGGCAAACTGCACCCATGGACGCACGCGCCGGCACCTCGCTCACCCCATCCTATAGCCGCGACATCTCCACCGCTCCCGCCGCCGCCGCTAACCCTAGCGCGGGTGACGAGGAAGAGGATTGATGTTTCTTTCGTTTGTGTTTTGAACTTGGTTAGCATTTTGAACTTGGTTGGATGAACTTGTGGGCATGATTTTAAACTTGTGGGCATGAACTTTTATTCATCTACTTGTTTGTGTGAAATTTTATATGTCATGTTCATTGCATTTTGAATGTTTCAAATTCATTTTGTGTCCAAAATGTCATATATGCAATGCCCCGGCGAGTCACGCGCACTGCATTTTTTACGCGCTGCTGGAGCGACGCGCGCGCGCTGCATTTTAGCGCGGCTGTTGGAGCCAGCACTGGCGGCCGCGCAAAACCAGCCGAACGGCGCGCGGCAAACTAGTTTTTAGCGCGCGGCGCGAAGCGCGACTGCTGGAGATCAGTGGCGGAGCTTGGGCTCAAATCATGGAGGGGCCATTGGCTTGGAGGGGGGCAAATAAAATCACAATATGCTGTTTTTTAGTGAAAAAAATGGTCAAATACATAGGTATATATGCAATTTCTCCTTTGAGCTGGGGGGCCCACCGCCCAGGTTGGCCCCCATGAAGCTCCGCCACTGTTGGAGATGCTTTTAAGATGGAAACGACACCAGAGGTTGGTATGAGCAAAAAATATACTCCTTTTGCTGGGAACGAGGAAATAAATTTGTTTCCACTCCACCAAGGTTTTAAGCATGTGATGATGAAATTTCTCGTCAATTTTGGTTAGTACTGAAGTGTTTCCAAATCATATCATGATCGATACAAATCACAACAATATATGTCAGGCCTAATTACCTACGCCGATTCAATTAGATTATGCTCGTTAACAGTCATGGCTGCCTCTATCGTCGCCTTGTCGGTCACAAATCAAGCAAATTTGGGTCCCACTAGCCAGTGTACCCCACCCTTGAACTCTAAATCTAGCAGCAGAGCAATCCTGCTCCAAGGTTGTAGCTTGCTTGGCTCAGCAAAAACAATTGCTATGCTGCACCAAACTTGACCTTCCATGAAAAAGTAGAGTTCCACAGCAACAGAGGAGAAGCACCGTAGGCTAACAAGAGATAACAGATCAGGAAACATGCATTGCACAGAAAAGTGAACAACACCAACAAATCCCAGGTTTGGAAGTAGCTACTCCCTCCGTCCGAAAAAACTTGTCATCAAAATGGACAAAAAGGGGTGTATCTAGAAGTTTTCAGCATTCGTGACTTACCGGGTTTCTGCAGTCAGCAGAGAATGAATTACAACCGCCATGTCGAATTGCCGCGGTGATTTCATAACCACCAACCAGCATGAACCAACACCCGAGCCTCTAAGACAGATGTTCGGGAAGGCCGGATAAGCAAAAAAAAAAAAAAAAAAACAATGCAAAATCTATGAATGCGATATAAGTACAAATTGGCATGCCATCGCATCGACTGATCGTGTCAGCACAGGCCAGGGCCACTTTCGGCAAAAACGTTAGCGGAACCGCTTGGTAGCAGCAGCTAGCTTCTTTCTTCTGTTCAGCTGCTTTGCCTCACACTCTTCTGCTTTCTACTCCCTCCGTTCCTAAATATTTGTCTTTTTAGAGATTTTAACAAGTGACTACATACGAAGCAAAATGAGTGAACCTACACTCTAAAATATGTCTACATACATCCGTATGTTGTAATCATTTGAAATGTCTAGAAAGACAAATACTCCCTCCGTTCGGAATTACTTGTCTCGAAAATGGATGTATCTAGAACTAAAATACGTCTAGATACATCCATTTCTGCGACAAGTAATTCCGAACGGAGGGAGTATTTGGGAACAGAGGGAGTACTATGCAGCTGCTGCAACCTTGTATGCCACTGCAGATTATGCTCTTTCCTGGAAGGCAGTTGCTTCTTCAGTTGGACTCTTGTGCCTCTGCCGCTCTCTTCTTCACGGCCTGGACTCATGCTTAATTTCAAATGCAGCTTTCTTCTTTGCAGGAAAAACCCATCCATGCCAAGGTTGTATCCCAAAGTCATAGCATGGCATCAGCTGGTTCAGAGCAGAGCATTCGTCCTGACCAGGTTCTTCAAGTCAGGGCCCTTCAAAAAAAAAAAGGCAGGGCAGGCCAACGAACATGGACCGTATCAAATACGGATGTTTTTAGCTACAATCAGCAAAAGGAATTTCCATCTCTTTGTCCATCTTATGGATGTAAATGTTTCCATATGCTGCCTGTTTGCAATGTGTTAAGTAGTAATTCTAGAAGCACAACAACCAATTAAAACAAGTAACTGATGAACTGTTGGTTGTTATCAATGCTATCAGTGCTATCAATGCAGCGAACTGTTGGTTGCTGATCTAATTTGGAGCCTAATCGAGACAATAGAACAGGTGGTAAAAACCTGCTTTTAAATCATGTCCTGGCTGGTCATGAGTATAAGGTGCTCCCTGGAACAACGCAAAACCAACAGTCAAGCCACAACGGGTACAAGGTTTGATGCTCTCACCAATCTCAAGGGTGGATGCTCATGCTCAGCTTGATGCTCCAATCACACCAACCCCTTGTGACTGAAACATAGGCAGACAATTTACTGACATGAAGGATATAGCATCATGCAGTTAACATCACATTAACAGCAGTAGGGCATAGCAACTTTGAGGAGTGGATCAGGCCCTTCAATTAAGCAGATTTGAATGCATTTGCTGGGTCAGCTGATGCCAAACTAGCATTTTCTGTCTGCACAGAAATGGAATTTATGCGGCTTACCGTATTGTCAGTATTACAAAATGCCAGAATGTTTCAAAAACTGGACTAGCATAAGTACAAAATATCTAGTGCTCTCTGCACTGAGTATAAGAATTGTCCAGACTTCACCAAGCATGTCAGAACGGACCAAACCAGTGGAAGTATCAACACAGTACATTGGCAAATGCCAAAGGCTCAAGTAAACCAGAGCATGGTAAGGGAGCAACAGGATGATGCAAAACTCATGAGATATTACTATTGCCATTCATACTGCGAATTTACAGGCGTTCATAGCAAAGAAAGGGTGACACCACACAGAAAATCTTAGTATCACAGGATTTACAGTTACATCCTTCAGAAGAACTCAGTCTAAGCGACTCGGCCAGACTTCGAAACCAGTGGCGTTTGCAATTACATTTGCTAACTTGCTTACGGAACTTGTTTCAGCTCTTCACTAACATGAACATCTGGGCATTCATGCAACAACAGTAGAAGGTCCTTTGTAGTAGTTTGGAGCTTGCTTTCCTCTGGTTGACGATTATCCTGAAGAGTACTCCCGTGAAACAGCCGCAGTGCAGCCTCTGCTGAAATTTCTTGCACAGATTTGTGCAAATCTTCAAGTTTTCCTCTACGCTGGGCGTCGAGCAGCAGCTTTTCTTTTAGATTGTTGGGAAGACTAGCTAATGCACTGCTTGAAGGACAACAGAAGGAAAATATAATGAATGAGAATGACGCAAGAGTAGCTTTATACAAGAAAGTTGTTATTCGCATGACCAGAAATGCAATTTACCTAGTAATCCCCCGAACGAGACCCCACTTGAATCCAACATCTGCAGATTGCCTATGCCCAAGGTTGAACCCCTCTTGGGCAACATCCTTCTGCCCTTCGGTTATACCATCCCTATAGCCCATCTACACAGAAACAAAAGCCTTGCTTTCAAACTTCCTCAATATACATGCAAATTTCAAGATTCATAATTAATCAATAACCATGGAAGTCAAATTAATCATGTACCTTATGAAACTGCTCCTGCCTGTGGTCCCATTCTCTTTTTAAGTCGGAATCGTGTCCTGGAGAATCTGAGGCATCACCCCAAACATCATCATCCGCAGCAGCAGCAGCAGCAGCATCACCATTGCCTGAATGGAAATTGGTGGAAAACTAGTTTTGAACGGAAATTGGTGGAAAACTAGTTGTGAACTTGTGATGACACGGAATGCTAGTACTCAGGTTCAAACAGAATCTACATTGTTTAATTAAGCAGAAACTTGTAGCCAAGTAACATACGTGGCAACAATAGGCATATAGAAGGTTGCAAAATCTAGTGATACAACATCAGAACAAGGCTAGAGCACTACCATGCCCATTGGTTCCTTCCTCCCGCGATGGTGATGCCTCCACGTGTAGCTCTCCCAGGGATGCTGCCAAACCCCTCACGTCCTCGGAGCCGGCCATCGGGAAACCAGTCTGCACCTGAAACATGGAGTACCACGGAGAATGGTCAGTTGACAGGCAGAAATTTGTTTTTCTCTTTAGCTCATCGAGCCCATATATCATAGAATACATACACCCTTCTTTTCGTATGCCAATCGTTAACTCGCCCTACCACTTTCACCAAGACATCATCACTAACACCAAATACCCCCATGTATGTGAAATGACATATGCCCTCTTTCTTCCTCAACCACAAGCTGCTCCTAGCCGCTACACGGTACCAAGCAAGCCCTCAGGTGGCCGCACAGCAGCGCTTCTTTTCAATATTTTTCTCCGAAAACAAATACGCACGGCACGGTACTTGATACCGCAAAATTCGATCCATATCTCCTCTTCTACTCAACATTAGAATGCTCCAATTGACCCGAGAAGAGCAAAATCATACCCCCTCTGGCCCTAAAACAAGTGGCGTGGTTTTAGTTCAAATTTATAGTTCAACTAAAACCACGACACTTGACTTATTTTGGTCATACAAGGAAATTATTCACAAATACTAAATTCACGTTCACAATCATGGAAAGCATCGCAGTTCGGATCAAACCCTCCCCTCGCTCGATCTTCATCCATCCTGGAACCTAGCTAGGGCTTGAAGGAATCGCAGAACTCGTGCGACGGAACCAGCAAGGAAGAAAAAGAAGCGGAAGAGGATGGAGCCTTTACCTGACTCTGCTCGACTCGACGGGGACGGCGAGTCCGGGAGCGGAGGGGGGCGTGTGAGCACTTCGGGGAAGCCGGCGGCTGGTAGGGGTAGGGGCGCAGGAAGCCAGCGACGGGGATCCGCTGGGAGGACGGCGTCGGGTGGGAGCTACAGCAGGAGGAGGAGGAGGAGGAGGCGGCGGCGGCGGCGTCTGGAAGAGCAGAGAAGAGCGAGCGGCGGCGAGGGGATAGGGAGAGGAGAGGCAGCCTCCTATCGTGGGCCAATCAGCGTCACAGAGAGAGACCGACGGTGCCCTCCTCCTGTCAGCCGTCCATCGCATATCCAATGGCCGCGGCCGTCCAGGATTTACCTTCCCTATTTTTTTCTTCTCTCCCGCGATTTATGTGAAGGCATTTTGTGATGAGACAGGAGAAAGTGCATACCACTACTTCTTTTCTTAGTTCTCAAAAAAAAAACTTCTTTTCTTGCGGGGTGATTGCATAAGGGTGCCGATCCGTTGAAAGATGAGGACGTTCGCCCGAGAGCTAAGGTCAGGCATGTTCAATGCCATGTGCGAGTTGTGCGATGGCACAAGGCCCCCCTTTTTCAGGGGCCCTACATTCGATCTCTCCTTAGATTGTACTTTTTTAATTGGGCTTTCATTTTTTTCACTGCAGCCCGCAGGGGCAGGCCAATTTTAGTCATCATCTCCACGCCCCGTGTTTCCAAAGCCAGTGCCCCGCTACGAATCCGGCACGAGAAAATTTTGTTTTTGCCACTCTAGCTTTTGACCACTTTGCTTAAATTTTGGCATTTTATTTTTGCCACTCTTAGTTTTTGACAATACATCACAATTATCATTCCGTGGTAAAAAATAATAATTTTAGAGTGGCATTTGTGATACATTGTCAAAATCTAAGAGTGGCAATTGTGAAATGAAAAGTTACTGCTTTTGCCATGGAATGGCATTTGTGATGTATTGTGGAAAACTAAGAGCGGCAAAAGTGATATGTCAATGTCCATCACAGTTCTTCTATTTCTATGTACATAAGTGAATCAATTAATCTTGTTCTTCTATTTCTATGTACGTGTCCATCACAGTTCATCTTTTGTGTGAGTCATGTCATCTATAAATTGGATTAGAATCCATTACGGCAGGACATTTTGCAGGAAATTGCCACAATACAACGCCGGCAAGCCGAAGCAGCCGGCGGCTGAGCGTCGGGGCAGGACCGACCAGTCCATAGCTCTTTCAGGTGCACCTACAAAAGCCTCATTGAATTTAAGATATTTTTATCTTTACCAATTATATTAATGAGTATACAAGCAAACACTATACTGAATAATTATATTTTTTTTCGTGGTTCATCTTGGCAACACTATATTGAATAACCATACAAATTTTGTTCTTTTCATCTTTTTTGTGTACATGTATATGACTGGCTAGTTACTCAAGTTGCCATGCATATTTCTGAATATTGCTTGGAATAACAAATATTCAAAATTATATAATTAAGTGAGAGTATGGTTTACTCGTATTAGTCCTTTAATTATAAGAGTTTTTTTTTCCAGAATATAGGCCCCATTTTACATTTTGCACACGACCCCGAATTCCAAAAGACAACCTTGGCTAAGGTGTGTGTTGATGCCTAGTGTCGGAGCTAGCCGAAAATCACTAGGGGACGAAACTCAAATCATCAATGTTTGGGGTAGGGGAGGGGCAAATACTAAAAAATCTAATCTAATCCCTCCTGATTTTTTCCGTTCAGGAATTGATCCAAGAGGGGGGAGGGGCAAATACTAAAAAATCTAATCTAATCCCTCCTGTTTTTTTTTCGTTCAGGAATTGATCCAAGAGGGGGGGGGGGGGGGGGCTCCTGCCGCCGCCGCCTCAACATAGCTCCGCCACTGTTGATGCCATAGCCACCCACAAGACCAAAGTTGAGCACCATCAATGTGCTACGCCGAGCTCATTTTGAGAAACTTAGTCGATGACCTAGAATACGCACGCAAAGAGAAAGCAACCGTCGCGTTCGAATAAAAGAATGTGGCAGCTGGACTGTCATTTTCATGGAATGCCACAGGCCCGACCCTAAGTGTGTGCAGCCGGTGCGGTGGCATGGGGCCCCAACTTTCTAGGGGTCTCAAATTTTCTAGCGCGGTCTAGATGTACAGACTCATTTATGCCGACGTCGCACGCCAGACATATTGTGGTGGGGGGCAATGCCACGATCATTCCGGGGCCCTTGAGTTTAGAAGCAGATCTGCGTTGACGACGACTCGACAAGTCCTCTAGCGCAACACATCTCTTCACAAGGAGTAGGGTAGAAGATCGTGGAGGGCATCGCCGCCGGTATAGCAGTTTCGAAGAACCAGTGTCGTGAATAGAACATGCACTCGCTGCTAGCTGGCGGGGGCAGCGATAACGCGTGTAGCTCTGACTGGCAGCTTCCCAGTAGAGGGAGATCGATATGCCATGTGACAGCTGACTCCGCGGATGATGCTAGGTTCGTAGATGACGCAGATGTCCGTGAGGGACATCCATCTAAACGTCTTCTTCTCTTTGTCTAAGCTGGTGCGTTGCCGTGCTCACTCATGATTAACTCTTTTTTTTTTGCAGGCACTCATGATTAACTGACCAAGAACAGCTGAGTAGTAAATCCAATGCATATCAGAGACTAAGCTATCTAGTTTCTAGCACCAATGATTCAATTTCATGAAATTTCTTGATGCATCTTGCAAAGAAAATTCCGCACTTAAATTAGGCCTCAGCTTAGGGTTTGCCACAAGGCCATTGATTTTGCCGGCCCGGCCTCGAAACGCCAACCCCTATGATGTTCGTATTGGCCACGCCAGCCCTGGCCGGCCAGATGCAAGTCAAGACCAGTAAAACTCAAAGGATGGTATGCCGAAAATTGTTAGGTCATGATTTATTTTATTTTTTTGCAAAATGCACTAAATTTTCCAAAAAAATAATAAAAAATGTAGTTTTGGCCTGGTAGCAGCACCGGTTCCCAATTTGTCGCTCATCAAAAGAAAAGAACGAAAAAAAAAGGGCGCGACGCACGTCAGAGGGCTCCCCCGGTCTTATCCGCCCAACGAAATGGAAGCCTGCGCCTCCACCAGCCGCGTCCTCCTCCCTTTCCCTCCCCGCGCCGCGCGGCCGGCGGCGGCCGCCTGCCCCCGGCGCCGCCGGGCGGTGGCCGGCCGGAGGAGAGGTGTGCGGCTGGCCCCGGCCCGCGCGTCGCTCGACAGCGCCGCGGTGCTCCTCGACGCCGCCGTCGGGGCGGGGACGGGGTACTCGCAGGCCAGCTACTACACCTCGCTGGGCCTCTTCGTGCTCTCCGTGCCGGGGCTCTGGTCGCTCATCAAGCGCTCCGTCAAGTCCAAGGTCTCTCTCCGGGCCCTCCTCCCCCTCCATCCAAACCTGCTTCCTTGGCTGACCTTATGTGGTGTAGTGTATGTGGGTTGGTTTCTCAGTTTTTCATTTTCTGGCTGTAATACTCTAGGTAGGTTGGTAGCATGGCAGCCATGGTGCCGGAGGGCGCTGGCTCTTTTATGCATGACTGCCGGGGAGGCTGGACTTGTTTTTTATCAGTTTCATGATGAAATGAAAGTGGCCCTTAATTCGAATGACATATATGCTATTGTCAATCAGGCTCATGTGTTTTTCTTGGATGGATGTATTGTTTGGTTCTTGGCCAATGATAGTAACTCGTGTTGTCATCTACTCTTAATTGCCCAACCCAGATTGTGCAGAAGACGTTCGTCAGGGAGGAAGGGCAGCCGACGGCGCCGAGCCTGGTGGCCGGGGAGATCCTGTCCTTCTTCACGCGCAACAGTTTCGCCGTCTCTGACCGTGGCGAGGTCATCACGTAAGTAGCACGCCGCCTTTCGACCTTAGTGCGACAATACCTGGTATTACTCTGCAAGTGTCTAAAATAGAACCATCGAATTGTACTTCAGTATTGTGTGAGAGTTGCTTTACTTGCATTATTTTGGTTCTGAAAGCACACTTGTCCAGAATAGCACCAAGTCTGAGGGCAAATTGAATTCCACTTTAGTATTGGACAGTAGACATGTATTTTGGTGTTTCAGAGTTAAAACACTCAAATTGATTGTGTAACCATACTAATAAGTAAAAATACCTGTTAGTTTTTTTTTTGAAAAGGAGTATAACCCCCGGCCTCTGCATCAATCGATGCATGCAGCAAATACTTGTTAGTTGGGGGTGCTTTGCGTTAGATTTACATTTGATGGGGCTAGTTAAGTATGGTACAGTTGATCAGCTCACTTGCAAAAGATGCCATCTAATATCTGATCCTTATTGGTCAGCTGTTGCACAATAAGAGTAGTTGTTATAGCAGCTGTATATGTTGTTCATGTAATCTGGCACAAGCTTATGGGTACAATTTTTAAGTTTGACTGCATCGTAAACTGTGATATTTTTTGTTACCAAACAGCTTCGAGGGCTCAATGACACCAAGCAGCGCTCAGGCAGCACTGCTGACCTTCTGCACCGTCATTAGCCTGGGGAGCGTCGGGCTTGTTCTGTCGATCGCGGTCCCAGAAGGCGGCAACAACTGGTTCTGGCTTATGACCTTAAGCCCCTTGGCGTACGTCTCTACGAGCGACTCTGCTAGCCGAAATCCCAAATGAAACTTACGATACATGTGTAGTAACCGTCTGCCTGTTTTTTGATGGATGTTCCAGGGGAGTGTACTACTGGACAAAAGCATCGAGGAAAGAGGAGATCAAGGTGAAGATGGTCTTGTCCGACGATGGGAACAGCGTGTCCGAGATTCTGGTGCGGGGCGACGATGTGCAGGTCGAGCAGATGAGGAGGGAGCTCAAGATGAGCGAGAAGGGGATGATATACGTGAAGGGGATATTCGAGACATGACCAGTAGCTTTGATGTCTGGAGTATAGTGACCAAGCAAGCAGTTCAAACCAGGCTTTCCTGTGATGCGGTGCGAAGTGAAGGTGAGAGAGGAGTTGAGGGTGGGTCGCGGTATCCACGGGCAAATCTGTGTCTTGGCTTTGAGAAAAAGAGATGGTTTTTGTCGGGATTTCGGTATGGCTCCTAGGTCCAAATGATCCCAGTATCTGTACCCTGTTTGTATATCAGCTACAACTAATGAATTACGCTCACAATGATACATCTACACAGTACACGGTTTAACAGAGAACCCTAGGCCATCTCTAGCATCATTGAAAGGCGCCATAACCGGTAACGTATTTTTGAGTATGCTCATCGTCTTCTTGTGAGCCTCACAATTGGCATCTCCAAGTCTTTAACCGGTTCTAGAGCATGTGCGTAAAGTGCCGTATGCCTAAATGTGAAAGTCCAGCCAGCAGTTTTTGATCTCTCTGGTGCACTTTCAGGTTCTCAGGAGGACACCCCTTGCATCCCAAGTCCACCTCTTAACATATGTCTCTCCAGTATCTCAGTGATTGCTACATAATCCCTCAACTTCAGTATGAAACAAACCCCATCATGGTCAAGACATGCATAAACTTCATACGAACACTGCCCTGTTCCATTTTCTTCGTAACTCTCATCCGCTTTTCGTCGAAGTTTTATTGTTCCACAAACATATGCATCGGCGAGCCTGGTGGCAGCAGATAGGAGTTTAACATGCTTTCCGCACTCTCACTTCTCTTGTGCAGAACATTCCCTTGGAATGTGGCTTAAGCCCATCTATTCTTATATATATCATAAAGTTGGGTCATGTATGGATGCGTATACTTTTCATTCAACAGCAGTCTCAAATTCATCAATCGTCAGCATGCGGTTCACAACTTTATGAAACTCTGCTATGGATTTATCCTGCTTTGAATACAGAGGACCTAAACACTCCTTTGCTTTCTCGAGGACATGCCATTTGCAGCAAGGATGAGGTATGTTCGGCCTCACAGTGTGGATTGCCACTTCCATGGCCCGATTTCAGTCTGCATAATAAGAATGCCAATCAATTAACTACCAGAAACCGTTTAGTGCATTTTAAATTTAGTAAACATACAGTTGGTACATAATCCACCACTCATGCCTGTCAAGATGGTTCTTGGCGCTTCATCAGCAATGCAGTCAAACCAATGAAGAATAGATGCAGTTCGTCAGCAAATGGCAAAGAGTTAAGTAGACCAGAGCAACATTTGGTAAAGGAACAACAAGAATATGCAAACCTCAGGAAGAAAATATTATTATTGCCATTCAAACTGCGAAATTACAGGAGTTTCATACAAAGGAAGGGGTGACATGATAAAGAAAATCTTAGTATCAACAGATTTACAGTTACATCCTTCAGAAAGAATCAGTCTAATAAGTGATTTCTACCAGACTTCGAAATCAGTATCAACAGATCTACCATTCCATTACGACCGCGGACCTTTCATTTACTTTGCTTAATAAAGGGGTTGCATGCATCATTCTGATGCAGAGGCCGGGGGTGATCCTCCTTTTCTAAAAAAAACAATTCCATTACGACCTTTGCTTAAGGAACTTGTGCCGGCTCTTCAGGGACATGAACATCTGGACATTCTTGCAACGACAGGAGAAGGTCGATTGGAATAGTTTGGAGGCTGTTTTTCTCTGATGGGTCATTATCCTGATGAATACTCTCATGAAACATCTGCAGCGCACCCGCCGCTGAAATTTCTAGCACGGAGTTGTGCAAATCTTCAAGTTCTCTTATGCGGCGGACATCGAGCAACAACTTTTCTTCCCGGCTGCTGGAAAGACCAGCCAATGCACTGCTTTTTTGAAGGATAACAGAAGTAGAATACAATAAATGAGAATGATAGAAGAGGGAGTCTTATCACAAGAAAACTGAGATTGGCACAACCAGAAATCCAGTTTACCTAGTAATCCCGCGAACAAGATCCCACTTGTATCCTTGCCTAGACCCAACATTCCAGCCCTCTTGTTTACCTTCGTTCCGCGCTTTCGTTATGCCATCCCTATAGCCTGTCTACCAAAGAAACCGAAAGCCTTACTTTCAAACATTTATCATAACAAATCTATATATATGATGTGAAAGTACATTCAATAATGAATCTAATGGTATTGATTTGTTATTGTAACTTTGTCAAAGTTTACAAAGCTTGACTTTGACCAAAGCTAATACGCGGCGGAGGGGAGTATATATGAAAGTATATACATGCCAAAGTGGTGCCAGTGAACAAGACATGCATGCCATCAGTTATACCTGGGACAGAATGCTACTGACCTAGACTCCTTGAGTGACCCACTTGAAGTTTGGTGACCATGAGGGCAAGTCTGGAATTAGACATACTTGTGGTGTCCCATGATGTAATTTGCTCCAAAGAAAATTACAAAAACTATGCAGCGTACGGGAGGAAAAGGAGAAGTTAAAAAAGTCAAATGAGTTGTGTACTGTGTACACTTACATATACCGCAGGCTGACTTTCAACCGCTAGCATGGATCTCCTCTTCAGTGACGCCTTGCCCCTCCTCCCCCGCCATCTTTTCATCATCCCATGTTCGGAACTCCACCGCAGGGCGATTCGGAAGGAGATGAGCTGCATCTCTGATGGCCTCCTCCAACGCCTCAACGTCCCGAGCGGTCGCGCCAACGCAAATGATCTCGACGGCAAGATGCCTGAGGGAAGAGAGGTGTTGGATGCCAAAATCAAGACCGCTGCCTGCGTCAAACGGAACCCACAGTTTCTCAAGCCTCGGCATGGCCCCGGCTTCAAACATCAGTCCTTCTCCATTGCTCCAGCAGGTGAAATGGAACTCCCTCAGACATACAAACATGCTGCTGCTTATGATAAGCCGCTGTTTGGGAGCAGCTGATTTCGACATCAGCCAGAGAAACAGCAAAGCAGGTAGCTCTCCAAGGATCTCTAGTGTTTCCTCGTCTACTGGATCGATATTGATATCTAGGTATGTGAGCTTGTCCAGTGACACAATCCAAGGAGGAACTCTGGGAAAGTTGTAGTACGTGCCCATCTGAAACTTTTGCATGAGATAAGGGGAGGGGAACCAGGAGTCCAGTAAGAACTCCATTGAATAGCCATGATAACTACGAATGCATATAGATCGAAGGCTGAATCTGCCCAATTTGCGCAGCGAGGATACCAAGTTATCCACAAAAGTATCTTTGTTACTGTGTGTACTGACAATATACCAGCGTAGCCCAAGGATTTTCAGTTTAGTCAGACTGCCCAGCTCCAGCAAACACGACGCCATGCTGTACCGGTTGACTTTGATATCTGATAGCTCCTGCAGAGCTTGCAGATTCCCAATTCCTTCAGGTAATTCCAAATTACTGACGCGCAAACATGTCAAATGTTGCAGCTGAACAATGCTTTTGGGCATTTTTGTGATCTTTGTCCATCCCATATCCAGAGTCTTCAAATGCTGTAGTTCTCCTAACTGCTCAGGGAGTGCAGAAATACTTCTAACGTGGAGTCGCAAATACTTCAACTGGAAAAGCTTCCTCAGATGCTCAAAACAGTTGCTCTCCATCTCCTCGCCATTCTCAATATCAAGTACTCGCAGAACACGGAACTTCGAAAGAGAAGGCATCTTTTCGGCATACCCGACAATACTGAGCGACCGGCAATGAGAAATGATTGCTGTTGATGGAAGCATGATGTGCTCTTGGTCATAATAACTGAGTGATAGCCTACGGATCTTATGTTGAAGGACTAATATCTCATTTTGGTTACGGAAGAAGGTGGCAAAGTTTTCTTCCATCGACTTAGATGTAAGGAGATCCAGAATCATATCATGCACTCGGCATGAAACGACTTGACCGTCATATTGGATTTCCGCTGGCTGAAGCATACTTCTATTGATAAGATCATTAAAATAACGCTCTCCTATTTCCTCCAAATCTCGTCCACCATTTGTATCAATGAATCCTTCAGCGATCCACCTCCTTACTAATCGATCCCTCTCAATCTCATAATCCTCCGGAAATATACTTAGATAAAGTAAACATGTCTTCAAATGGTGGGGAAGATCATCATAGCTAAGAGAAAGTATCCTTCTCATCTCTTCTACACCGGGGTCCTTTCCCAGTGTGGAACCGATCGAATTATACACCCACTCCCATTCTTCATTTGTGCAATCTTTATTAGCCAATAAGCTTGCTATTGTAAGAATTGCTAATGGTGAACCACCGCACTTTTTTAATATTTCCGAGGAGACTTCTTCCAATTGAGGAGGACATATATCTTCTGAGCCAAATATTCGTTTAAAAAATAAACTCTTAGAGTTGGCTGCCGTCAGAGGCATTATTTCATAGACACGATCATGGCGTCGAGAGCAACATGACTTGGCTATATCAATACTACGTGTTGTCGTCATTATTCTGCTTCCCAGATCATTCAGAAACAAAGAACATTTGATAATCTTCCATGCTTGAGTACTCCATATATCATCAATAACAACTAAGTACCTGCAAAGTGCATGTTTTGCAAATCTCATGAATAAGGAAAATATATGAAAAAATAAATAAAATGGCATATTTCCTTGTCGTCAAATGTTAGTAAATCATGAGGATCATATAGGGCTTCAGGTTTTTTGAAATTCACTGTTTATGGGGACAGAATCATTTCTCTTTTATATATTATTACAGACAGCCATTTATCCCCTTCCCTAATGGTTTGGCCACACCACAAAGAGTTGAATTTATCAAAGCACTATTCAGAACCCTTTAGAAAGATAACCTCATGAACTGTGAACCAAAGCCTATTCAGAACTGCATATGCTTAAAATGAAACAAAATCATCTGTATTTAATTTAATTAAACAACAGTAAAATGTAGTAGAATGTCTAAGTTAGTAAATAAACATCAATACTGAAGAAAAAAATGATGCAGTACCATCAGCCAACTCCTCATTAAAAGTTCATGAATATACCTCTTGTTCTTTAAAACTTCTCTTATTGTGTCAATGAGCTTTCCCTCGTCCTGTATATCTGTGCTAGGAAGCTCTTGCTGGCAGACTTGAGAGAGTATATTTCTTAAGATCTTACTCACATCTGGTTGTTGTGACAAGGAAACAAAAGCTCGACATTGGAACTGGCCTTCCAGTTTACGAAACACCTCATTGGCAAGTGTAGTTTTACCGAGACCCCCAGGACCCACAATAGATATCACCTTTTGCTGCTGCACCGATGCACCCATCCCCTCCATTAGGCACTCGATGAGCTCGCTTCTTGGCTTGTCAATACCGACAAGCCCGTCTGGCTCAGCATAGAGTGAAGGCAAACGGGGGTCGATGGCCCTTGAGATGCTAGGTTCGAAGGTGCGCTCATCGAGCTTATACCTCATACGTCGCTTGCTTGCATCTTCAACACGTGCCTTGAGCCCCTGGATTTGGCTGGATATTTGATGGCGCGCCCTCAGCGCCTTGAGCTGCTGGAGCACACTTTGCACAAGCCCTGCTGCCTTAGCACTGTCAGTTTGGCCAAGGCTTTTCATGAAGTCGTCTATGCAATCCTCAATGTCATAAGACATCTCCCGGACTTGGTCCCTCCATTCCTTGGTCTGCACATCAAGATCACGGTCCACCTCTGCCAGCCTCTGAAGGAGCGCGTTCATGCTGCTCAGCTCGTCTTTCATGAACTCCACCTCCCTGTGCACACCTTTCAGCTTTGCGTACTCCTCCCCGAGCAGGGCGGTGAGCTTGGCGATGACAGAGGTCATCACTCCTGCCAAGGCGCTCACCATCTGTGGATGCTCTATGAGTGTAGCTACCAAAATTAATGCCCAGTTTTGCAGAAAATGGCCCCAAGCTTCAGCACGACAAAGCAAACACCTGGCAATATATGTATGCGTCACTAAGAGAAGTAGGTGTCCTACTGAATAAGAACCATAATTACAATCATAACTTTATAATTTAGTAAAAAGAGAAAACCACTCACATGCCACAGTCAATTTCTATCAGAAATTCAATCGCTCTCCAAATGACACAAATGTACCAAAGAAGTACTAGAAATGAACTCCTGGTACTGCGGTAACATAGACACATGAATAAATGATGAGCATCTGTTTCTCCAATTGTACCAGCTTCAGTCAAATCATTCATTGCTAGAATAAAAGAAGTGGAACTAACAGGTTTAAATACATTTGAGTTGCTACACTAACTAAGTCTACTGGAACTGGAACTATGAGTCCAGTCGCATGATTTATGGAGTTACTGTATGTCTTTTGAAAGCACCAGTTTGCCAGTTTAATTTGTGCAAAAGAAACAGGAACTGGCAGGGCTCCAAATTTCAGGACGCACTAATCTACATGCATCGTTCATTGCCTCCAATCCATCGCCAAGATTAATTAGGATTGTTATATTGTCATCTTAATTTCAGTAAGATCTATGATGTCAACTATGACTGGTTAAATACGACGGCGTCATCTTATCCAGCAAGATCTATGTGACGGAACACACCAATACTTCTGAAACAGCACCAAAAATTGCACTGCAGAAGCTGATAAGAAGAGCAAGCTCCATACCTGTTGGACTGGACGGAAGTCAGGCCAGCGCCGCCGCCGGCGAGATCGACAAATCCGCAGCGGCGATCGCGAGAGACCCCGCCGGAGCGGAGGGTGGGAGCCGCTCGTTTATGCGATGGGCGTGGTGGTCGCGGCGGCGGCGGCAGGTGGGAGCGGCGACCGTGGAAGCGTGGGCGGACGGCGGGTGTAGCTGCGGCACCGTGAGAAACTGAGAAGAGTGAGTGGCCGAGATTGCTTACTGATCCACGGCTCAGCTAGCTTTGACTTTGATTTTTTTTTTTTTTTTTTTTTTTTTTGCTATCGAAGATATTAGGCCAGTGCCGTCTCAATCGGGCCAACTCCAACTAAACGTGCGAAGCAACCATTTGGATGATTACTGTGACTGTGGTATCACAACTCATCAAGGTTGAAATCTTGGTGCTCACATTTATTCGTGGATTGATTTTAGGATTTTCGACGATGCATATTTAGTGGTGGGAGGAGACGTTCCCGTCGACGACGAGGTGCTTACGGCGACATTGTAAATTTCAAGATGATATGCCGGTTCAGTCTTTCGAAGGTGCTCATAAGGATAGGATGTGCGTATGTGCATTCATAGGGGTGAGTGTATGCACGTGTATATAAGCGCCTGCGTTTGTTTTGTGGAGAAAAAAAACTCCAACAGAACATGCACTTTTTGCGTTTGCGTCGGCAAAACGGACACGGATGACATTCGTCCGTCAATGCGTCCAATGGTCAGACACATTTTACAATAGCGTTCGAGATTTTAAACTTATTTAAATAAGAAAAGACAAAAGACAATTTAAATGATAATATATAAGTTCAAACGTCCCGGCCGAACTATCCAACATGCATACTTGATCTTAAACTAGAAAACTAAACTTAAACTAAAAGGGAAACCTAGATTGGTCGTCACCGCCGTACTGGCTGTCTTCACTGCATTGTCGTTGTCGCTATCTTCCTCGTCTGCGCTTAGGTTAATGAAGGGCGATGGCTGTCACAGATGGGTGGGTGCTGCCTGCGGTGACTGAGACAGTTGCACTGCACGGGGCGGCGACGTCACCTGGTGGCAACCACGCATCGGCCCCAACCCATACGGCGGGGTCCAACACCAACTCCGGCGTGATGGGCAACGTCGTAATCTACGTCCAAGACTGGCCCACCAACGCCGGAATCCACTGCGCCTCCGTGATACGTCTTCAATGTATCTTTTTTTACTATTTCATGCTATTATATTATCACTTTGTATGCTTTATATGCCATTTTATATTATTTTTATGCACTAACCTATTAAGTCAGTGCTCAGTGACCTGTTTTCTGCATGTTTTTTGTTTGTTAGGAAATTCATACCTACAAAAGTTCAAATGTGACAAAACTTTTTGATGATTTTTCTGGACAAAAGGAAACCCTGGAAGCTTCAGGAGAGGGCAAGAAGACCCACGAGGTGGCCACAAGGCAGGGGCTCACCCCTAGGTGGTAGGGCGCACCACCCTGGTGAAAGGATCGATATGGTTGACTAGAGGGGGGGGGTGAATAGGCAACTAATAATTTTTAAGCTATTCTTTAACAATTTAAACCTTGCAACAAAATAGGTTGTCTAGATATGCAACTACGTGGACAACCTATATGATGCAATGACAACTAGCACACAAGCAAGCAATAGATACAACACAAGTAAGCTTGCAAAAGTAAAGGCACGAAATAACCAAGAGTGGAGCCGGTGAAGACGAGGATGTGTTACCGAAGTTCCTTCCTTTTAAGGGGAAGTACGTCTCTGTTAGAGCGGTGTGGAGGCACAATGCTCCCCAAGAAGCCACTAGGACCACCGTAATCTCCTCACGCCCTCACACAATGCGAGATGCCGTGATTCCACTATTGGTGCCCTCGAAGGCGGCGACCGAACCTTTACAAACAAGATTGGGGCTATCTCCACAACACTTGGAGGCTCCCAACAACACCACGAAGCTTCACCACAATGGAGTATGGCTTCGAGGTGACCTCAACCGTCTAGGATGCTCAAACACCCAAGAGTAACAAGATCCGCTAGGGATTAGTGAGGGGAATCAAATTTCTCTTGGTGGAAGTGTAGATCGGGGCCTTCTCAACCAATCCCGAGCAAATCAACAAGTTTGATTGGCTAGGGAGAGAGATCGGGCGAAAATGGAGCTTGGAGCAACAATGGAGCTTGGAGCAACAATGGAGCTTTTGGGGCAAGAGGTAAGTCAACTTTGGGGAAGAAGACACCTTTATATAGTGGGGGAAACAATCCAACCGTTACCCCCCCCCCCCAAACAGCCACGCACAGAGCGGTACTACTGCTTGGGCGGGGCGGTACTACCGCTGATAAGCGGTACTACCGCTCCCTTCCAGCGGTACTACCGTGCTGACGAGGAATGCAGGGTCCTAGCCCCAGAGCGGTACTACCGCTTGGAGCGGTACTACCGCCCCTACTGCCGCTACTAGTACCGTAAAACCCGACACGAAAAACAACGGTCGAGAATCGAGGCGGTAGTAGCCCGGAACCACTGCGGTACTACGGCCGAAGTTCGCAAGCGGTACTACCGCTCGGGGAGCGGTACTACCGCTTGACGAGCTTCGGCGGTACTACCGCCGAGGACCGCGGTACTACCGCTGGGACAGGACAGGCAGGCACAGATTAGGAAAGATAGCTCCAATAAAGCGGAAAGAAGCATCGGGTGTGATAAGGATGTGTACGTGTTGATTCCACCCTAGCCTTACCAAAGCGGATCCCCTCTTGATAGTACGGTGACTCCTACGAAACTAGACCACCAATAGAGAAACGAATGAGCTACACCGTCTTGAATAAAACACCGAGGGGAAGTAATCGTCTCGTGCCAAAGGATGAATCTCTGAAAGAACTCAACGCACACGATTAGTCCTCAAAAGCATTGTCATCAATCACCAAAACATCTTGGGGATAAATATGCCCTTACAATCTCCCCCTTTTTGGTGGATTGATGACAATACGGGATTTGCACAAACAGGAAAGATATAGGATAGGCGCAAAGCCCCACTGTCCTAAAATGTAGAAGGGCTCCCCCTGGATGTGTGCTGTCTAGATAAGTGCTTTCGACTGCACAGCACAGATACCAGGATCAACGCTCCCCCTACATTTTGGAGACCAACTACCTAAGCAGGATATATGAGAGCAACATAGATAACAGGATAAGCATGCAACTCATAAGCTAGATATACATAGATAATGATACTCGAAAGATAAGGTAGCATATGTCTCACACCATATGACTGGAACTTAGGTCTCACTGACACAAACCAGACACAAACCAAACAAGGCAAACAGCGAGAAAACACAGAAGACGGAAGACACAACACAAATCCCTAAACTCTCTCCCCCTTTGGCATCGAGACACCAAAAAGGGGAGGGAGTGTTGCTACAGCTCCAGGTGATAGCAAGAGAGGGACACAAATATCAGGTCTCGGCGGGATCGTCTGCGCCACCATCGTCGGTCGGGAAGTGCTCGGCATCAGAATCGGTCCACGGGCAGTGCTGCTGAATCCACTCCTCCTCCTCAGTAAGCTGGTCCTCAGATCCACTGTTAACGGTGGCACCCAACTGACGCATGAGCTCCTTATGATGACTACGGGCCTTCTTCTCACCCACATGAGTCATGTACTGACCGTGAGCCTCCATGCAGAACAACTTCTTCATCTTGAGCTTGAGCTTCTTTGCCCAAGAGGGCTCTGCCACAGAAGGCACATAGTCATCATCATCCTCAGCCTCAGCCTCAGCCTCCTCCTCGGTCTCCATGGCAGTAGCAGATGAAGGACCTCCAGGTTTAGGGACCTGAGAGCCCCAGTTGTACTTCTTCCTCAGACACTTGATGTCGTGAGAAACCAACTCTCCGGTCTCTAGCATCACCTTGGGATAGACACGATCCCAGGCCTTCTCAATAAGCAGCATGATGAACGGACCATAAATTAGGCACTTGCGCTCGGAGATAGCAGATAAAAGCTCAGACCACATAACATGGGATATATCCAGGGACTCTCCGGTGTTTTGTTCCTTCTCACGCTGGCAGAAAAGAAGCATGTCCACGAGATAAGAATGAACCATATCCAGATTCCTGATGCGAGGGGAAAGAGTCTCACGGAAGACACGGTGAAGAATGTCCAGAAAGGCAGGCAGCTCATACGTTTCCTTCTTCGTCTCAGGGTTGATCTTCAAAGTGCAATAGGGCTATAGAGCTTGCTTGTGAGTGGAGGTGGTGTTGCGGTGTGGGCGAAAGCCGATAGGAGACGCAAGCCCTTGATCTTCCACCCCAATCAATTCCATGAACGCCTTCCACTTGACTGAAAGCAACTTGCCATTGGTCATCCAAGTCAGTGTCCTGTCCTCATCAGTCCCGAGATGAACCGTGGCATAGAATTGGGCCACAATATCAGCATCATAATCTTTGTTGAATTGCATGACACCAAGAATGTTCAGTTGAGTGCACATCTGAAGAGCTTCACCAAAGTATTCAGGATCCTTCTCCATATGGTCAGTGTCGGTGGAGTGCACGTTAACAAAGAGGTTCTTCTTGGCCTTGAGTACATCAAAGAAGATGGCAAACTGAAACCTGTTCCAGAACGGACGGTTGACCAAAGTGGGGTCTTGGTCTGCCTCATAGGGGTTGCGGCGACGTCTTGCCCAGAACTCCTTGGCTTGCATTTCTGGCACAGTTTTGCTAGATTGCTTCGGCTTGACACCAGGCTTCTTCTGGATTTGGGGTGGAGGAGGAGCACTTGAGGAACCTCCTGCAGACTCAGTTGTGCGGTACCGCTTGGACGTGGCACGACCGGGGTTGACATGCCGAGCCTGATGCTCAGGAAGCTCATCACCTAGAACCACACACAAGAACACGCAAACAACCAGAAAAAACGAGCATAAGCCACCAAACACAACCAAAAAGGATCACTGATTAGTAAAGGTATGGTGGAACCTGGTAGAGAGCGGTAGTACCGCGACCTGTGAGCGGCAGTACCGCTCCAAGCGGTAGTACTGCTCCAGAGGGAGCGGTAGTACCGCTCGGGATAGGAAACAACAGTTTCCTACTGTCGTTGTCAGATCCGGCACTACCGTCCTACCAAATTCAAAAATACTCCTACCAAACACCAATCCAAACTGCCTAGATGCCTTCTCCATCCTACTCAAGCCTAGATTTGGCCAAAAATCTAGAGATGCAACTACTATTGCCCCTAAGATGCTAGATTGGAAATCTAGACAAGAAGAGAGAGGGAACGGGGGCAATACCGGCATCCATGGCAAGAGGACAAGGTGGGGATCGTCTCCACCGAAGGAAATGGAGAGGAGCGCCCCGGAGAGGGAGATCCGCCGGAGCCCTCCCGCAGCGCCGGTTGCTGGAGAGACGAACAGAGCGTGGGGGCGAGCGAATGGGTATGGGGAGAAGAAAACTCCCCCTGCCCCCGATATAACCCACTGCCCCCGCCTTGCAGCGGTAGTACCACTCAGCAACCACAGGCCTCTAGACACACGGCTTAAGCTCAAAAAGAATGGAAAAGAACACAGCCAAGAAAGAGGAAAGACCAGCAAGGCCACAAACACACTAACAACGGACCAAAACACACCTCTTCAAGAGAGGGCGGTGGCCGAGGCCACCTATGTTTGAGTCAAGAGGTATGGCGTCGCGAAGATTTTAACCTTGGACCCATGACCAAAACTCGTCCTTGAAGCACTAGTACCATAAAAATATGGTTAAAGTGAAAGACTAGATCAATTTATGCATAATGGGGGGAGGGAGAGTTCATTGAGAGAACAACACTCCCTCTATGTCCATGCCTACATCTAAACTAGACAACAAGTTGAGTGTGGTGGGGGGTGCACGGGTTCAAGTCACATTTCTCGAATCAATGATATTTAGCTCATGCCTTAACTCGCGAAATCTTGCTTCATCCAAGGGCTTCGTGAAAATATCTGCAAGGTTATCATGAGTGTTGACATACTTGAGCTCGATCTCCCCTCGCCTAATGTGATCCCGGATGAAGTGATATCGGATCTCAATATGCTTCGTCTTGAAGTGTTGCACCGGGTTGAGATAAATCTTGATGGCACTTTCATTGTCACACCAAAGAGGCACTTTGTCACAAATGACACCGTACTCCTTTAAAGTTTGCCTCATCCATAAGAGTTGTGCACAACAACTACCGGCCGCCACATATTCCGCTTCGGTGGACGAGAGAGATACACAACTTTGCTTCTTAGAAGACCAACTTACCAAAGAGCAACCAAGAAATTGGCACCCTTCGGAAGTGTACTTCCTATCCACCTTGTCTCCCGCCCAATCAGAATCTGTGAATCCTTCAAGCTTGAAGTTAGCTCCTCTTGGTTACCATAGGCCAAAGTTTGGGGTATGAGCCAAATAACGAAAGATTCGCTTGACCGCCACAAAGTGGCTTTCCTTTGGTGCGGCTTGGAACCGTGCACACATTCCCACACTCAACATGATATCCGGTCTAGATGCACAAAGGTAAAGCAAGGAACCAATCATAGAGCGATATACCTTTTGATCCACCGCTTTACCATTGGGATCAATGTCAAGTTGGCACTTGGTGGGCATCGGAGTAGAGGCCGGCTTGACATCACTTAGCTTGAATCTCTTAAGCATGTCTTGAGTGTATTTGGCTTGGTTGATGAAGGTACCTTCTCTTCTTTGTTTGATATCAAAACCAAGGAAGAACTTCAACTCTCCCATCGAAGACATCTTGAACTTAGAGGTCATGAGAGCGGCAAATTCTTCATTGAAAGCATTGTTAGGGGAACCAAAGATAATGTCATCAACATATAGTTGGCACACAAACAACTCCCCTTTGACCTTCTTAGTAAAAAGAGTAGGATCGATTTGCCCTACTTCAAATCCACGATCTTGTAACAACTCGGTAAGGTGGTCATACCACGCACGTGGGGCTTGTTTAAGGCCATAGAGTGCCTTATCGAGTTGATACACATGATCCGGGAAGTAAGGATCCTCGAACCCGGGGGGTTGCTTGACGTAAACCAACTCATTAATAGGACCATTAAGAAAAGCACTTTTCACATCCATTTGTTGTAACTTAAATTTGTGATGGGAAGCATAAGCAATCAATAAACGAATGGATTCAAGGCGAGCAACGGGAGCAAAGGTTTCACCGTAGTCGATACCCTTGACTTGGGAGTAGCCTTGTGCTACCAATCTTGCCTTGTTGCGAATGATGTTCCCATGAGCATCTTGCTTGTTCTTGAAGATCCACTTGGTTCCAATGACATATGGTTCCCCGAAGGCCTTGGCACCAACCTCCACACCTTGTTGTACTCGAAGTTGTTGAGTTCTTCATGCATGGCATTGAGCCAATCCGAGTCTTCGAGCGCCTCATAGACCTTTTGGGGTTCAACACAAGAGACAAACGCGTGATGTTCACAATAGTTTGCTAATTGTCTACGAGTGCTTACCCCCTTTCTTAGGCTTCCAACCACATTCTCCATGAGATGGCCTTTGGTGGTGAGTTTGGAAGCAATCTTCGCGGCACGACGCTTTAATTCCTCCTCGGATGTGGAAGGAGGAGGGTTAACTTGATCATCTTGAGCGTCGTCTTGAGCTTGTTCTTGATCTTGAGCTTGCTCATGATCTTGAACTTGCTCGAGGGGGAGAACTTGACCTTGGGCATCATTTGGAGGTTCACCATCATCTTGAGATTGATCTTGCCCTTGGTCTTGTTCCCGAGGTTGAGGGCCTACACTTTGTTCTTCGGAAGCGTGTGGGTCTTGAGTAGGTGAAGGCTCCACTTGAGTGGAGCATTGTCCTTCTCCTTCGGCCACAAGGGGTTCCTCAATGGGTAGAATATGACCAATACCCATTCTTCTTATGGCTTGGGGAGGAATTTCATCACCTACATCACAAGTACAACTTTGCTCCACTTGGGAGCCGTTATTTTCGTCAAACTCCACGTTACACGTCTCCTCAATGAGTCCGGTGGACTTGTTGAGAACACGATAAGCATGAGAGTTTGTAGCATAACCAACAAATATGCCCTCATAAGCTCTAGCCTCAAATTTAGACAAACGAACACCTTTCTTGAGAATGAAACACTTACACCGAACACCCGGAAGTACTTGAGATTGGGCTTGTTCCCGGTGAGTATCTCATAAGGAGTCTTGTTCAAGCCTTTGCGGAGATAGAGCCGATTGGATGCATGACATGCAGTGTTGATGGCTTCGGCCCAAAAGTTGTATGGAGACTTGAACTCCGCCATCGTGGTCCTTGCCGCATCCATCAACGTCCGGTTCTTCCTCTCCGCAACACCATTTTGTTGAGGGGTATATGGTGCAGAATATAGATGCTTGATCCCCTCATGACTAAGAAACTCATCCAAGGTGTAGTTCTTGAACTCGGTGCCGTTGTCACTTCTTATTGTCAAGATCTTTGCATTATGTTGACGTTGAGCTTCATTTGCAAAGTCGATGACGGTTTGTTGAGTCTCACTCTTCCTCTTGAAGAAGTATACCCAAGTGTATCTTGAATAATCATCCATAATCACCAAGCAATACTTTCTACCCCCAAGACTATCAAAGGATGGAGGCCCAAAGAGGTCCATGTGCAGGAGCTCCAAGGGTCTCTTTGAGTAGATGATAGTCGTGGGAGGGTGAGTCGTCTCATGAAGCTTTCCTTCGATACAAGCACTGCAAGCACGATCTTTGGCAAAACTAACATTTGTTAGTCCACGGACATGGTCCCCCTTGAGAAGACTTTGCAAAGATCTCATATTGACGTGGGCTAAACGGCGATGCCAAAGCCATCCCACATCAACTTTAGCCATTAGGCATGTCGCGGTCTTAGTGGGTTGCTCTGAAAAGTTAATCACATAGAGACTGTTCTCACATGCCCAACAAAGGCTACTTTAAGAGTCTTGCTCCACAAGAGGGCCACAGTATCAATATCAAAGAAGGTGGCAAAGCCCATGAGTGCGAGTTGACAAACGGAAAGTAAATTGAGCGCAAGGGACTCAACAAGCATGACTTTCTCGATCGTTAGATCATGAGAAATGACAACCTTGCCAAGACCCAATACCTTAGAATGTGAGGCATCACCCCACTCGACATTGGTGGGCATAGATGGGATCTTTTGCACGTCCACCACCAAGTCCTTGCTCCCTGTCATATGATTTGTTGCTCCACTGTCGAGCAACCATGATCCCCCACCGGAAGCAAACACCTACAAGAGATCAATGCTTGGTTTTAGGTACCCATTTAGTAATGGGTCCTTTGATGTTAGTAACAAGGGTCTTAGGAACCCAAATAGACCATTCAATGTACTCATAAGAAGAACCAACAAATTTAGCATAAACATGCCCATCACTAGCACGACACAACACATAAGAGGGGTTAAAGTCGCCGGCTTTGTTGGGAGAGATGGCTTTGCCCTTTTTGACATCACCACTCTTCGCATTGTTCTTATTCTCCTTAGGAGCACCCTCTCCCTCCTTCACAAAAGTTTGCTTGAGCGGGGGAGGTCGTTTGGTCTTGTTATTCTTCTCCTCGTTCTTCTTCTTGTTCTTGGACTTGGGTGAGAACCCAACTCCCTCCTTGCCCACAACTTCCTTTTGATTGCTCAAAAGGTCATTTAGGTTCTTCTCACCTTGTATGCATGACACAAGACCTTTCTCGAGTTGTTCCTTCAACTTGGCATTCTCCTCCACAAGATGCACATGCTCACAACACGGGTTAGTATCATTTGCATTATCAATTAAGACCATGTGAGGAAATATGGCCTTTTCCTTGGTTAGCTTAACTTGGAGTTGAGCATGAGACTCCTTGAGGTTTGCATGAGCACCTTTCAAGACCTTATGGGCCTTGTCAAGTACATCAAACTCCTCCTTGAGTCTAGCATGATCAACCCCAAGTTTAGCCTTCTCGGAAGTTAGAACACGAGACACAACAAGAGCATGATCAAGATCTTTCTTTTATTTGGCATGGTCATCGTTGTGTGACTCCTCAAGAGCCAAACGATGCCCACGCTCTTCCTCAAGAGCATTAGAGAGATCCGATATCTCATCGGCATAGTCACGACTATGACCTTCCATCTTAGAGATGGTTTCTTCGTGAGCCTCGATCATGTCATTGGCTTCACCAAGTTGTTCCAAGAGAACAACGAAGTGCTTCTTGGATTTGCCCTTGAGCTTACTCATGAAGGACTCAAATTCATTTACCTCCTCATTAGACCCCTTACCATCATCAAAGCCAACCGTCGAAGAAGGATTAGGAATTATGGTGGTTTTGATGTTGGGGGTTACCTTGTTGGTGGCTTTAGCCATGAGGCACTTGGCGGTGATGTTCTCGTTGGGTGAATCGAAGAGAGACACCCGGGGAGTTGTGGCAATGGCAACGGATGCCATAGCCGTTGCTTCACTATCTTCATCATCATCGTCATCCTCATGGTATTCTTCTTGAACTACCAACCCGCGTGCAGGAGTCTTCTTGGTGAAGTTGTTCTTGTTGGGGAAGGACTTGGCTTTGTCTTTTCGGATGAACTTGCCACCATTGTCTTCCCACTTCTCGTAAGGACAATCCGCAACGAAATGGCTCACATTGCCACAGTTGAAACACGTTCTAACTCGTTGCTTGCCCTTGAGGCCACTTGAGTTGTTCTTGTTGAAGTTGGGTCTTGTATTCTTCTTACTCCAAAATTGTCTTGAGGCAAGAGCCATGTGCTCATGATAATCATACTTCGTGTCTTCGGGGTTGCTCTCCTCATCTTCCTATTCTTCTTCTTCTTCTTCTTCCACACTAACCTTGGCCTTCAAGGCAAGGTTGGGCTTCTTTGCCCTTTGAGAACAGAGCACCGTATTGTCGGCGGTCTTGTCCAAGATACTCATTGCAACAAACTCATCCAACACTTCACTTGAGGTCATGGAGTGGAAGTCCGGTCTTTGACGAATGACGGAGGACATGTCCTTGTTGTAGGGCATCATGGCCTTGAGGAACTTGTGCTTGATCCAATTGTCATCTGTGTCCTTGCTCCCATGATCTCGGAGTGCGACCGCAAGTTTGGTCACTCTTCGAAAGAGCTCACGAGGTTCTTCATCTTCTTTCATTGCAAACTCATCGGCTTCATCTTGCACCACTTCATAGTTGGAGCGTTGAATGCTAGCACTTCCTCGATAGAGAGACACAACACATTGCCATGCGTCTTTAGCCATGGCATGAGGACGAAGATGAGGGAGATCTTCGGGAAGGATTGCATCTTGGATGATGAAGAGAGCACTCTCATTGAATTGATTGTCCACGGCTTCTCGAGGGGTGAAGTTGCTTGGGTCATGTGGATAGAAACCTTCTTCTATAATTCTCCAAAGATTAGTATTCACATGTTTTAAATGACGCTTGAAACGATAAACCCAAGCATTAAAATCCTCATTTTTCACAATCTTAGGAGGAGGACCGGCATGATTTAAATGAGTAGTGGGAATCGGTCCACCATAAGTAGGAGGTTCCACATGGGCAAAGATGCCGGAGCCATTTCTACCACTAGTAGAAGGACCTTTTTCACTATTAGCTTCCCCCTTGTCGGAGGTGGCATCCGTCACCTTGTTAGTGGGATCACCCACTTTCATCGGCGAGGTGGATAGTTTAAGTCCTTCTAGGAATTCAGAAAACATGCTTTTAACCTCGGCCGTCATGGAGGTTTTCAATGTGTCTAAAGCCACATTGAATTCCTCACGTGAGACCGAGGTTCCCCTATCGGCCGTAGACGATATAGGATTCACACCGGAGTGCTCCTCTGCACCGTCATTGCTGTTTACCATACTATTCAGACGGCAAAGTCCTTAATAAAGAGACAATGCTCTAATACCAATTGAAAGGATCGATATGGTTGACTAGAGGGGGGGGTGAATAGGCAACTAACAATTTTAAGCTTTTATTTAACAATTTAAACCTTGCAACAAAATAGGTTGTCTAGATATGCAATTACGTGGACAACCTATATGATGCAATGACAACTAGCACACAAGCAAGCAATAGATACAACACAAGTAAGCTTGCAAAAGTAAAGGCACGAAATAACCAAGAGTGGAGCCGGTGAAGACGAGGATGTGTTACCGAAGTTCCTTCCTTTTAAGGAGAAGTACGTCTCCGTTAGAGCGGTGTGGAGGCACAATGCTCCCCAAGAAGCCACTAGGGCCACCGCAATCTCCTCACGCCCTCACACAATATGAGATGCCGTGATTCCACTATTGGTGCCCTTGAAGGCGGCGACCGAATCTTTACAAACAAGATTGGGGCTATCTCCACAACACTTGGAGGCTCCCAACAACACCACGAAGCTTCACCACAATGGAGTATGGCTTCGAGGTGACCTCAACCTTCTAGGGTGCTCAAACACCCAAGAGTAACAAGATCTGCTAGGGATTAGTGGGGGAATCAAATTTCTCTTGGTGGAAGTGTAGATCGGGGCCTTCTCAACCAATCCCGAGCAAATCAACAAGTTTGATTGGCTACAGAGAGAGATCGGGCGAAAATGGAGCTTGGAGCAACAATGGAGCTTTTGGGGCAAGAGGTAAGTCAACTTTGGGGGAGAAGACACCTTTATATAGTGGGGGAAACAATCCAACCGTTACCCCCCCCCCCAAACAGCCACGCACAGAGCGGTACCACTGCTTGGGCAGGGCGGTACTACCGCTGATAAGCGGTACTACCGCTCCCTTCCAGCGGTACTACCGTGCTGACGAGGAATGCAGGGTCCTGGCCCTAGAGCAGTACTACCGCGGAAGTATTGGCGGTACTATCGCCCCTACTGCCGCTACTAGTACCTAAAACCCAACACGAAAAACAGCGGTCGAGAATCGAGGCGGTAGTAGCCCGGAACCACTGCGGTACTACGGCCGAAGTTCGCAAGCGGTACTATCGCTCGGGTAGCGGTACTACCGCTTGACGAGCTTCGGAGGTACTACCGCTGAGGACCGCGGTACTACCGCTGGGATAGGACAGGCAAACACAGATTAGGAAAGATAGCTCCAATGAAGCGGAAAGAAGCATCGGGTGTGATAAGGATGTGTACGTGTTGATTCCACCCTAGCCTTACCAAAGCGGATCCCCTCTTGATAGTACGGTGACTCCTACGAAACTAGACCACCAGCAGAGAAACGAAGGAGCTACACCATCTTGAATAAAACACCGAGGGGAAGTAATCGTCTCGTGCCAAAGGATGAATCTCTGAAAGAACTCAACGCACACGATTAGTCCGCAAAAGCATTGTCATCAATCACCAAAACATCTTGGGGATAAATATGCCCTTACACCTGGCTTGTGGGGTCCCTCGTGACTCCGTTTTCCCTAATTCTTGCCCTATAAATTTCTATATATCCAGAAACCCTCGAAGGAGGTCCCAAAACAATTATTTCGCCGCTGCAAGCCTCTGTTCCGAAGCGGTCTCATCTGGAGGCCTTTTCTGATATTCTCTCGGAGAGGGAAACCATTGGGGAGCCAATCTTGATCAACCTTGTTGCCTTCATGATGATGTGTGAGTAGTTCCCATAGAACATGCGGGTCCATAGTAGTAGCTCAATGTCTCTCTCTCTCTCTCTCTCTCTCTCTCTCTCTCTCTCTCTTTCTTTCTCTCTCTCTCTCTCTCCCTCCCTCTCTCCCTCCCTCTCTCTCTCTCTCTCTCTCTCTCTCTCCCTTTTGATCTTCAATACAATTATCTCCTCTTAAATCAATCCGGTGTAACTTTTGCGGTGCGTTTATTGAGATCCGATGAATTGTGGGTTTATATCAGGTTATTCATTGATATTACTTGAGTCTTTGAGATCTTTTTTGATTGTTTAATTTTATAGCCTTGTATTTCTCTCTGATCTATCTGTCTTCTTTGGCCAAGCAGATTGATTTATCTTGAGCGGGAGAGGTGCTTGGTAGTAGGTTCAATCTTGCGGTGACCTTACTCTATGACAGGAGAAGTTGCAAGCCATGTATTGTATTGTTGCTGCCAAGGATAAAAGAACGAGGTTCGAACATATTGCTTGGTCTTATTTTGTCTATGTTATGTCATCTTACTTAATGTATTAATCTGTTCATCATGAACTTAATACTTTGAGATGCATGCTGGATAGCGGTCTTGGGGTGGAGTAATAGTAGAAGATGCAGTTTGATTAACGGTCTACTTGTCACAGATGTAATGCCTATGTATTGATTATGCTTTGGATGATCATCATAACTATGCGTTATTCCGTCAATTGCCCAATAGTAATTTGTTTACCCACCGATGCTATTTGTGATATAGATGCCTCGAGTGAACCTATGCCCCCTCGGTCCATTTTCATTATATGCAAGCAATCTTACAATTTCGTCATTTTTTACTTTACTTTTAATTTTAATTTTATTCCTATATCTACCACTACCAAATTTGATACTTGCAACTAGCAAGAACAAGGAGAGTGATACACCCTTGCCTTTGTTGGGTGCAAGCATTTGCTTTGTATGTGTGCAAGTACTGCTAAAGTTGTCTATGTACCATCTCTTTCTGGTTCGATAAACCTTGGTTCTTAACTGACGAAAATACTATCTACTAATATGCTACATCACCTTCCTCTTTAGTAAGTCCCAACATTTATCAAAAGTAGCAGAAGAATTTTTGCATCGTTGCTGGGAGGCTTCACCACACAAACCAGGTGCATTCACACGAACTTATCATTTCCTTTTTTTACTTTCATTTGCCTTCTTCTTGTTTGCAAAAAGAAATTCAAAAATACTAAACATATTTGTGTTACTACCTTTGCTTGAATCACTATTATGGTTACTCCTGAAAATACTAAACTTAGTGATTGCTCGAGTACTAATAAAAACGATTTCATTAGTACTCCTATTGCTTCTCCTGCTACTAGTGTGGAGTCTTATGATATTAAAGCTGCCTTGCTAAATCTTGTTATATATGAAGATGTTGCATCCCATCTTAACACCTTCATTGAATTATGTGGTATGCAAAAGATTAAAGATGTGGATAATGATAATGTTCATGCCCCTATTGTTGCTGCTTCGGCCACCTCTGTCATGTGGCCAGGCTCCAAGGTGCTCCTGGTTTCAAAATGTTAGAAAAACCGATCAATTTCCTGAGCTGAACGTGAGGGGTCTCAACTGCACGGATGGATGCTCCACTGTCAATGCCACGATAGCCTCCTCGTCATGTCATGTCGTATGCCTCCAAGAGACAAAGCTCGACAATGTCGATCAGTTCACGGTAGCCTTCCTAGGCGGGCCTACGTAGCTTCGGGCAGAGACAAACAACTGGTACCAGGGGTGGCATCTTGATGCTCTGGCATGATATCCTTGTTGATGTCTCCTGCATTAACCTCACTACGTATTGCCTTTCCGCCATGGTCCGGGTGCAAGGGATCGACATCCTTTTCAAGATTATTTCTGTCTACAGCCCCACAGACTACTCCTGCAAAGACACTTTCTTTGCTGAGCTACTATTAGAGAAGCTGCCTCTTGAGACGGTGCGGCTTGCCACCGGAGATTTCAACCAAATATACCGAGCGGGAGATAAAAACAAGAGGAATGTTAACCGCAGCAGGATCAATCGTTTGAGGGAAATGCTTCAGAGTTCTGAGCTCAAAGAAATCCACCTCCAAAACCAGAGATTTACTTGGAGCAATGAGAGGGCAAACCCAACCTTTGTGCAAACTAGACTCTTTCTTCTACAACGCTGAGTGGGACACAACCTTCAACACCCATGTCCTTAATGCACTCTCCTCCTCCGTCTCCGACCATTGTCTGCTACTTCTTGCTGATGACAAGGGACCAAGAAGACCTCGGGTTTTAAATTCGAAAAAATTTGGGCATCCATGCCCGGTTACAACGAGGTGGTCCAAAAGGCATGGAACGAGAGGGTAGAACACACCGAGCCATACCAAATCCTCTAGCACGAGCTCAAAAGATGGCACTCCGCCTCTCCGAATGGAGTAGGGGCTTGTTCTCATTAAGTACTTTAATGAAGAATTTTTGGAGGAGAATCCTTTCGATGTGAGGATGCAACAATGGACAATTTTTCAAGATGATGATACTACCTGAACGAGCATGTAAAGATTCTACATGGACAAATCCCTTTTGACTGTTTGTGGTTGTTAAACACTTGGGCCCACGTCCCTGATATGCAGGATCACCTACAGGCTACACCCCCTGCTCGCTAAAATGCTAGCATGGTGGACTGCCCATTAGGGCACCGCGCTCGCCCTTTCGCCCAAATGGAAGCTTCTAAAAACCAGTGATCAAAACCCTCCTGCATGGCTGCTTACCTGCGGCTCGACCCACATCTAGTGTGGGCGTTGCTAAAAAAAAACTAATGTGGGCAATCACTATTGTACCGCTAGGCAAAGAGCAACACTAGCATTGGTGTTGGGACTTCCTATCCTAACAACATCAAAATTGCCACCTTTTGGCATACGAAAAATCGCGAAATGGCCGACCGATTTCTTGGGTACTATATGTAGTGGGTGGGAGCGGGAACTGTAGCAATCCAACTGTGCAGCGGCTTGGGTACTGTAGCACCCATTGTTTTTGTTTTTTAGTTTAAAAATCAATGAAGAATATACTTCAAAAGTGTAAAAAAATTGGATTTTTTTGAATAATTCCTAAACACGTTTTTACATTGCGAGAATATTTTGAAACCTGACCATATATTGTTAAAAGTTAAATCATACGAAAACACAAACATTTCTTTCAAATTATTAATATTTTTGAAATACTTGAAGATTTTTTCAAAGTTCCTGAATATTTTTGAAAATAAGAACATTTTTTGAAACTCTTGAACAATTTTCAAATTTCCTGAATTTTTTTCGAAAATGAGAACATTTTTTGAATTTGTGAAGAATTTTTTAAAACAGGAACACTTCATTTAATGTCTGAATACTTTTGAAAGCGATATTTTTATTAGTTTTGTAATTAGTGGACATTTTTTAAAAACATGAACATCACTTAGTTTTTTTCAAACATTTTCGAATTCCAAACAATTTTTAAATTTTGAAACTTTTTTTGAAAAGGGAACTTAAGAAACAAAGAAATTGGTAAGAGAAGTAGCGAGAAAATGAAAAAAAAGGAATAAAATCAGGACCTGGACCGAGATCTGTAGAAATCTATGAAGGTTTGAACAATGATCTTTAGAAAATTTTATAAACTGTGTCAGCCTAGATAGGCCCCTTCTAGGCCAGCTCTGTGCAGCAGGTCGACAGTTTGCTGCACATAGCGGCAAATAGGATTTGTCGGTTGTTCTCATAAAAAAAATCAAAACAATGCTTAATGTGATGAAACTTCTTATTTGTTGTGAGGTAGTTATTTTTTGAAATATATTTAAGTTTTTTTTAGCGAAAATGATTATACTATATGTGACAATAGTTCTTTCCTCACACCTCACGCTAAACTTATTCCACGATCTGTTGGCACAAGATTTCCCGTACGTTCCTTGGACATGTCCGGTTTAATCTCAGAGGGCAATAATCAAGGATAGATGGCCAACGTCGCGAGTTAGCGAATTTCTTATTGTAAAAAAAAATAAGCTGATAAGATTTTAAAAATTTATTGAGCCGATATGTGTGGTTCGTTCTATCTCTACAAAATGCTTAACTTGATTGTGATTATCTAGGATAAAATGAATAAAGGGTGTAAAGTACTGTTTGCCATTTGTTCCAAGATGTGCAACCAAAGACCAAAGGAAGCTAGGAAGGAATTGATGAATTTGGGCCTAGAAAAGAGTTGATACAACTTATAATGGTGATGTCAGGGAGATGCAATGTTAAAACTAAAATATGTAGTTGAAAAGTACTGGTATGTAGGATGGCAGCATTTTAAATGAACTAGTCATGTACAACACCATGAAAAATAAACTGAAATAACTTTGATCAACCAACAGTTCTTTTTCCAGTGAACAATGTTATTACCCTAAACAAAGTGAACAATCTATAACACTACGACTTTTGGATTGGAGCCCATGCGTGCCCGACCAATTTTTTTGCATTGACCCAGGGCATCAGCAACCGCTTGGAAGGTAGCCAAATATTTGGCACTCCCGGGCCGACCCAGCCATTCAGTTCACTTTTGCTTGGAATTTTACGCCAGCAGTTGGCAGGGCGTGGGCAAGCGGAAGCTCCGCCGGTTATTTGGCACGCCCATGCATTGGCAGGGCAAACTTGGGCAGAATCCAAATAGGCCCTACAATTCAGTAACAAGGAAGAGGGGCATCTCTTTATACATGAGAATGTTAGTGGTTCACTATGTTGGCATAAACATTTTTCAATACTCTTGAAGCATTGCTCTCCTTCTTCTGCTTGTATGAACATCTTATATTTTGATATGAAGGGAGTACTATAATTTTTATTTTACGCTCATACCCTGTACTAGATTACAGCACATGGATTGCCGACAGGGTAGTTTCTTTTTAGAAGTCTTTTTTTTTGGCAGGGAATGTTTTTGCTTTTTGAGATATCACCTCGCCAACTTATTATAAAAGTAGACGACTCAAGCCCAATAGATGGCAGGCCCAGCCCATCCCGGACCATCAACAGGCCTCCTAAGCCTCTAACCCTAGCATTTACCGGGCACTACCAGCCAACCCCCCACTCCGCTGCAGACGCGGCGGCGAGGAATGGCTTCGTCGGAGAAGCGCCGGGCGAGCACCTCGCCGTCGGCCACCGCCCTCGCTCCCACCACAAACCCCGCCTCTTCGTCGCCGTACTTCCTGCCGGAGTTGATCCCGTTGGTCGCGAGCCGGCTGACGACCCTCGAGGACTTCTTCGCCCTCCGCGCCGCCTGCCGCGCCTACCGGGATCTCCTCCCGCCGTCGCCGGCCAACCTCGCCTCCCAGGGTCCGCTCCTTCTCTTCCCCCGCATGGCCTCTGCATCGGGGGCCCTCTTTCACGTCCCCCTCCGCCGCATCCTCCGCTTCCGCCTCCCCTGCACAGACCTCCGCTCCACCGAATTCCACTCCTTCGGCTGCCGTGTTGCCATCCAGGACCGCCGCCGCGAGCTCCGCATCCGGCACCTCCTCACAGGCGAGCGAGCCCGCCTGCCTGATCCCCCGGAACCGTGCTACTCTGAAGAAGTCGTCTTTTCTGCCGACCTCGTCGTCACCTGCAGGCAATGGGGCCGGGTCCTCTACTACTGCCACATTGGGGACGCTCGCTGGCGAGCAGCGCCGTGCGATGAAGGCCACCAGCTTTACAATATGATGTTCGTCAAGGGCACCCTCTATGTGCTGATTTACCCGCATTACCGCCTTGCTGTCGTCGAGCTTGACAAGAATTCAGTGGTATTGTCGTTTCTTGGAGATAAATTGAGTGTGCCAGAAGTTAACATTTTTCCAGGTCCAATGCTCTGGCTAGCAGAGTGTCGTGGTGAGTTATTGCTCATTGTCGAGGTGCAGTTCCTTCCATGTGTGTACCATGTTTTCTATCTGCAATCCGGGGAGGGGAAGTGGGCGAGGACTACTAGCCTTGGTGGTTGCAGCTTGTTCTTTAATTTGGATAAGTTTGCCGGTTGCCTTGGTCCAGATCATCCGGCAGTTCGGAGGGAGGGACTGCTTGTACTTCACTGGGTGCTCCGGGAAGTGGAGCGAGTATTCTTTGGCTGATGGGTCTTATCATGAATTCGTTATCGACCACCCAGGGCGAACTGAGGATTATGGATCTCTGGTTTGGGTCCTTCCAAGCATTTGCTGATGCCGTATCCAGAAGTTCTCAAGGTACATTTGCTCCCTAGTGACTAGTTACAGTAATTTAGTTTGACATTTTCTGTTTGTCGATCAAAATATTCAAATGACTGTTTAGCAGCAAATCCAGAAGGACGGGTATACCTGCTCCCCTTGCAATGCTTTGGTGTCTGGTCTCTTATCTATCTATCCAGAAAAAAGTCTAGTGTGTGTCATTATAAGGTGGGGTGTTCTTGAAGTGTTCGACAGGCCTGAAAGCAATGGCATGTGCAGAGGTGGATGTTTGGGCTAGTGAGTACTAGTAGCGCTAGACCCAGACTGTATTAAGGACCCAAACCATGGAGCTTACATTAAGATTATAACAGAAGTGACTGATGGTACGAATGATTTCTAGAGATGGTTTTTATTCGTGAAGGAAGGTCGTGAGTCCAATGCCAATGCCATTGTTTAGCGAAGTCAGTCGCTGTCTTGGAACCGCTCATGCCAAGTGGTGTCTATAACAGTATGTTTGGAGCACCATTTGTTACTGTGCATGTGCATGGATTACCCTGTCCTGTTAAGATGAGGATTTATGTTTGTGGGTTTTGAGTTTTAAGTGGGCAGGGGAGATGTTTAGTTTCGGCTAGAGTTATAGCGTTGTTTTGGGACTCGTCGTTAAGTCAGGAATAATGCTTGCTTCAGTAATATGTATCCTGCTAAACCTAATGCTGCTATTTCCACAGTGCTCACATGTGTTGTCTTCTTGGTCTGCATTGCAGGAGAGAAATCAAGCTGCGAAGCAAACTGCGCTTCAGGTTGATCGAAGTTGGCTATTGGGCGCAACATTATTGTGGTGGCAACATAAATCTTGGACAAGGGATTATAGGGGCCGTTCTAGTGTGCTTTGTGCATGTGGTCTGTAACATGATGAAGAAAAAGAGAATTGTGTTATTTTTGTTGTGCTTCACTCAGCTGGGCTAGTACTAGTGTCTCTTGGTTTGCTGCAGACGTTTTTGCTTAAGTGAACAACTTGTCGGCGTTCTGGAAACGGGGTACCCAGACTTGCCTGCCTGCGGCCTGCAGCGTGGCTCAAGGAGTGGTCCAGTACGGCCCATCTTCATTGACACATGCTCAAGACCCTCGCGAGGGGTCAAGGCTTGCGGGACGGACAACAGGAAGCTCCCTCAGGCGCAGCCTCGTCAGGCTGGCTCGCGAGGAGGCGGAGAGTTCAGGCGGGGCACCTCACGAGGTGCCCGTGACGCAAGCCTTGACGACCGGAGCCAGGCGGGCGCCGGCCTGCGCAGTGTCCTTGTTTCCTCTTTGGTGCAAAGGGGGTAAGTGCAGGCAAGGGTATCAAGCAAAGGCAACCATTTCGGTGCAACAAGACCAAGACTAGCAGGATGGAAGTCATCGTGAAGTCCAAGTCGGTGTCATCATCAGAGTCTTTGGCAGGCGAGGACCAACTTTAGTCAGGATAAGTGTACTAGATGTTTCCCTTCAAAATGGTCAATTGTTTGCGCCCTTCTCGCTCAATATTTAGGAAAAGTACCTTGCTCTATAAATAGGACTAGCCACCCTCAAGGCAGGGGGATTGGAGGGCGACCGGTCGAACCTTAGCCAGAACCACCAACATAAGAACATCCCTCACGAGTTGTTCTTCCCTTGTATTGTTCATCATCAGCCCCTGATGCAATACACCACATCACAAACTAACTAGAGTAGGGTATTACACCACAATGATGGCCCGAACTAGTATAAACCTTGTGTCCCTTATGTTGTTCTTTGTGTAGCCTAGATCCTTGCGAGGCGACGAGACGTGAGCTGGTAGGGGGAGTGATTTCCGTGCGCACCCCAGAGTTCGAACCTTAAGGGTCTGCCGGAACCCGAAATCCGACATTTGGCGCGCCAGGTAGGGGTGCGCCGGAATCCGCCTTCCGTCGTCTTGTGTTTCGCCGTCCGTCGCATCCATGTCTGACGCTCGTCGAGCCCGCGCCGAGCGCCGGGCTGCTCTCGCCACCCGCGTCGCCCAGACGACGCTCGTCGGCGGATGCCCCCGTCGTTCCCCGTCGCCTGCCGTCAACGCCGCCACTGGCCCGACGGGGAACGAGCAGCAGGCGTCGTCCCTGCATCCTTCGATGCGGCGAGAAGGCCGCACCCCCACTGACTCCAGCCGGTTCGTCGTCCCACGCCCATCGCGCTCCTGCGGACGCGCACGCCGTGCTGCTCCTGGCGCGAGAGCTATTGCACTACCGTCCCGTCGACGACATCTACGACGAGTGGCTCGTCCGCATCACCGAGCTCGTCAGCGCCGCTGGGGGCTCCCCTGCACCACCCCTCTCGCTGCACCGCCCCCCGCCCTGCGCGGGCAACGCAGCTCCAGAGGCGCCTCAGCCGCCTCCCCTCCAAGAAGGCGCCCTGGCCCCAAGGCGCGCGGCCCCTGGACGGGTCCCGCTCCGTCCAGCGCCCGCGCAGCAAGAGAAGAGCTTCCAAGAGATCCCTCGTCCTCAAGAAGCTGCCCGTGTGCTCCCCGCACCGGCACGTCATGACCGCGCTCCTGCTCCAGCGTGCTAAGACCCCGCGCTGCTCCTGGCGGTAGCGCGCAGAGACTTCCAAGATCAAGCCCTTCGTCACCAAAGGCGTCCAGTGGCCACTGCGGGCTGCCGTGCCTTCACCGCCGAGCTGCGCGGCGTAGCTTGGCCGGGCAAGTTCAAGCCAGATCTGCCTCCGCGCTACGACGGCACGGCGGACCCTGCGGAGTTCCTCATCAAAGCCGCCAACGGGGATGATAAGGTCATGGAGAACTGGTTTCCCATGATGCTCAAGGATGGTGCCCGCACCTGGCTCCTAAACCTGGCTCCTGGCACGGTTTCCTCCTGGGACGAGATGCGCACTCGCTTCATCACCAACTTCCAAGGCACTCGCGACCGGCCCCCGGCCATGAGCGACCTGCGCCGCATCAAGCAGCAGCCAGGAGAGACCCTGCAAAAGTACATCCAGCGCTTCAACAACGCTCACCTCAAGATCCCCAGGGTGACTGAAGAGGCCATCATCTCAGCCTTCTTCGACGGCGTGCGTGACATCAAGATGAAAAAGGAGCTAGCAATCCATGAAGACTTGTGCACATCCCTGGAGCTGTTCAACTTGGCGACCAAGTGCGCCAGGGCTGAGGAAGGGCACCTTTCCCTCCTCGAGCTTCCGGCTGCCGATCCAGAAGAGAAGAAGCCCAAGGTCAAGGACGTGAAATGCAAGGGGGCTGCTGTGCTTGCAGCAGAGCCGGACACCAAGCGAGGCAGGGACCAGCCTGAGTCATCCAAGGGCAGCCGATACTGTGTGTACCATGACCTTCACACCCACAACACCAACGAATGCCAAGAGCTCAGGGCCGTGCGAGATATGTGCCGGCCGACGCCCAGAGCGCAACGATCGGGGCTATGGCCGAGGAGGAGGAAGAGGTGGAGGACGATGGTAAGACTGTGGCCCTCGCCAAGGGTGGCGTGACCGACCTCGCGAGGACCGCTGGCAGGACCAGCCTCGCGAGGGAGGCTGGAGGGATCAGCCTTGTGAGGATCGCCCTCAAGGCAACGCATGCCTCCCTCCTCTGCCACCTCAGCCAAGGAGGAATGAAGACCATCATCAGGACGAAAGAGGCTGGGGGCTTCCAAGAGCCGCGCGCAATCGCTTGCATCTTGGGCAGCGCTCAGGCCCCAGCCTCTCAACGCATCTTCAAGCAGTTTGCTCGCGAGGTGAGTGCAGTCCTCCCCAAACTTGAGGCCACGCGCCCTCTCAGGTGGTCAGCGTGTGCTATCACGTTCAGCTCAGCGGATCAGCTCAAGTGCGCAGCCACGACCGGAGTCCTCCCGATGCTTTACTCCCCAATCATCAGCAATGTGCAAGTCACCAGGACCCTCATTGATGGCGGAGCAGGACTCAACGTCCTGTCCATCGAGACATTCAATAATCTCCAAGTGCCATACAATCAGCTTCAGCCAACCAAGCCTTTCTCAGGAGTCACTGATGGTTCCACCGTTCTGATAGGGCAAGTTCTCCTTGCTATCACCTTTAGGCAGCGCGACAACTACCGCACCGAGCTCATTGACTTCGACGTCGCCCACATTTGCCTGCCATACAATGCCATCCTTGGGTACCCAGCCCTGGCCAAGTTCATGACAGTGACTCATCACGGCTACAATGTCCTCAAGATGCCAGGAAGCGGTGGAGTCATCACAGTGCCTTGCGAGGAGAGGGATGCAGTGTGCTCCCTTGGGCGTGCTTTCCAAGCCGCAGCAATCGAAGACCCAGAGCACAGGAGCGAAAGACTTCCCGAGGCAGTCCCTAACAAGAAGAAGGCATCACCAGGTCCGAACCCTCGGGAGGCAGGCCCTTCAGGATCCGCGCCCGTTCAAGGGGCGCATCCTTCTGTCACATAGGAAGGCGCGCCCGGCGCCCTCCTCGGGCAAGGCTCGGGGGCTCTCTCCTGGAGGGCCATCGACTTTGCCAAGATCACAAGGGAGGCGCTCGGGCACCACTTGGAGGCGTGCTTCAAAGCGCGCTTTCCTCGGGAAGGAACAAGGCAAGGAGGGCCAAACCCTCAGGAGTTCATCTACGAGATCATTCAGGAGCTGCAGGAGTCAAGAGTCATGAGTGGCAGCCGCCGCTTACCCGCCGTAGCTCCCCATCCAGGCGAGGATGGTGGGCTGCGCGTTTGCATCGACGTACCAGGGCTCAACCGAGCCGCATCTCAAGAGCGCCTCTGGCCTTCACGCGTGGGGCGTTGTGAGGGTCCACCCCACAACTATGTTCGCATGCCTTTTGGCCTGCCGAACGCGGCGGCCGCACGTTAATGTCTTATGAGGAGCATGCTGGAGGCTCAGGAGGTCAGGCATTCCACAGTCCTGACAAAGATGGAGATGGTCCTCGAGGAGCCGCCAGCGCCTCCGGAGCCTCCCGAGGCTCCTGAGCCTGGGGGCTCGTGAGGGCCAGCTTCTGCAGTGCGTGTCGTCAGCTACTTCAGCATCCCTTCATCCCCAACATCATCAGGTGACATCTTTCGAGTTTTATTTTCAGCTGGGAGCGCCCCCAGGGCTGCATCATTCCCAGGCTGTGTGGGTCTGTCCCTGCGACATGTAGCCCTTTTGTTTATGCCTTTAAGTTACTTTGTTGGGGGGCGCCCCTCGGGCTGCATTATCCCCAAGCCACTCGGGCCTGACCCAGCGGCGTTTGCCTTTTTCTACATCTATCTAAATGGATTTGCTCCTTCATGCTTAATGTGCTTGACTTAATCGCCCGCTCGATTGACACCAACTTATGGAGCTGCTCCCTAGTAGCACGACGCTTGCGCATGGGTCCGTCCCTGCAACGTCGACAAACCTGAGTGGCTGAGCTCTGGCCACGGCAACCCCGCAAGGCGCCACCTCACCAGGCCCTCAGTGCCCTCGTCACCCCTCCAGAGCAACCAGTAGCTGGCTGGCAATTGTAACGGCAACACTCGTTTTCCTTGTGATGAGTTCGTAGGATATCTTTAAGGAGCAACATTGGGCGAGGCCTTCGCGGTGTCTCTTTCCCTCTCGACCGCGCGAACCGCTTGCACGTTAAAGGGGGGGGGCGCCTAAGCATCGCGACTCACGGGCTCTTACTGGCTCTCCAGCCCTCACCTTCTGGCCTTGTCCACGACATCGCGACCTGGCATACCAGCGATGGCTGAGCTCGCTCGAGGGCTGGGACCCGAGGACGTAGAGCATGAAGGGGAGTAAGGGAAAGGGGGAAGAGGCTCGCGAGGACCTCACCAGGCAACTCCTCAGCTGCCGACGCGCGGGCCGGCGTCGCGCCAAGGAGTGGCTTCAGACTTTTGAGATAAGTCATCCTCCGGAGCCACTAGCTATCGCAACACCAACCTTGCACCTAATGCAGCCCCATACTGGCAACGTTGCGCTCCTTTCTCACCGAACGATGGCTGCTTGGGTGCTAAAGGGGACCTCCTGAGCATCGCGACTCAGGGGCTCTTACTGGACCTCGGGCCGCTCACCTCCTGGCCTTGACCACGACATCGCGACCTGGCATACCAGCGACGGCTGAAGCTTGCCTGGGGACCGGGACCTGTCGGCGCAGAGCATCAAGTCCTCGCGAGGTTCGAAAGGAGGAACTAAGCTAAGACGGGACGAGCATCTCACACCAATTCATAATAAGGATACATATTCACAAAGGTCATGGCTAGCGCCTTACATACCCCCGTGGGGTGGTACTTCCGTTCCTCGCAGGGATAAAAGACGTGAATCCTAAGGAGTCCTAACTACAGGAACCACGACGACAGACGCCATCATCAACAATGGGCCATCAAGTGTCGGCGCCAACTCCATCCAGATCAATGGTGCCGACGACCTGATGCAGCTGCCACGCTTCGGGCACGGCGCGAGCTCGGGGGCTCGTAGCTATCGTCACTCGTCGCCCGGGTCAGGAAGAGTCCGGAAGAGTCGCTGGACCCTCCGACGCGCCCGCTGCCACCAGAGGAGCTGCTGGAAGGGCGGGTGACAAGCCTGTTCCTCGCCGCTCCAGAGCTCCGGCCACTGCCTCTGGGGCAGCACTCCAGCCGGCGTCCTTCTTCGTCAAAGACCTTGAAGAGCATCAGGGAGGCGCCATCGTAATCCAGGTGGATCACGAGGGCCCCCTCCGATCGGCAGACTCGGGCGATCTCGCCCAGCCCCGGGTCACGTAGACCTTGCCCGGAGCAACGACCTCGACCTCCGCTTCGGTCGCAGGGGTACTGCAGTCGGCATGCTGCAGCCAGAGCTCAAGAGCCCCCCTTGGAGGGATCTCGAAGGCGAAGGAGGGAGGGAGGCGAATCCAAGATCGGGGAGGCATGGCGGCGTGAAGCACAAGCTCGCGAGAGGAGTCCTCGGCGTGAACTCTAGGGGAAACGACGCGCACTGCCGTGATCCGACGGCTCTGGCGACGTCGCTCGGCGCCTTCTTCTCCAGGACCCTCGATCCGGGCGTACAAGGGCAGCGGAAACCCAGCCGGCGGCCGCTCAAACCAGGGCCTCGACACCTCCTGCCAAGCACCCCCGTCTCCACGGCAGAGGACGGGCCGTTTCTTCGGCGGAAGCGGGACAGGACCCTCTCGGGGGGTCTTTCCCTTCTCTTCCGCAAAGAACCAGCGAATTGGCGCCATTGGCGTAAGGTGGAGCAAAGGCGAGGAAGAAGAAGGAGAGTAGCAGGAAGGGATGGACTGGAAAGGCTCGCGTCGTCCGTACATATAGCCGGAGGAGGCCAACCGTCGGCCTCCACGATCACAGGTAATCATGACCCGTTTTGCACGCAGGGACTTGTCAAGTCGTGCGGTTACCGAGGCGTTGTGGGGAAGCGGGGGCGCCCACATCCAATCAACCGCCACGCGGCGCCCAAGGCCGCAGGGTGTTGGGGCCCGCGGCGCTTCGCACTTGCCCCTTCGCTTCTCTGCTAAGCCAAGTCCGGGCGCGCCTTGGGCCCGGGGGCTACTGTCCGCGTTTTGGGAACGGGGGTACCCAGACTTGTCTGCCTGCGGCCTGCAGCGTGGCTCAAGGAGTGGCCCAGTATGGCCCATCTTCATCGACACATGCTCAAGACCCTCGCGAGGGGCCAAGCCTCGCGGGGCGGACGACAGGAAGCTTCCTGAGGCGCAACCTCGTCAGGCTGGCTCGCGAGGAGGCGGAGAGTTCAAGGCGGGGCACCTCACGAGGTGCCCGTGACGCAAGCCATGACGACCAGAGCCAGGCGGGCGCCAGGCGGGCGCCGGCCTGCGCAGTGTCCTTGTTTCCTTTTTGGTGCAAAAGGGGCAAGCGCAGGCAAGGGTATCAAGCAAAGGCAACCATTTCGATGCAACAACACCAAGACCAGCAGAACGGCAGGATGGAAGTCATCGTGGAGCCCAAGTCGGCGTCATCATCAGAGCCTTTGGCAGGCGAGGACCAACTTTAGTCAGGATAAGTGTACTAGATGTTCCCCTTCGAAATGGCCAATTGTTGGCGCCTTTCCCGCTCAATATTTGGGAAGAGTACCTTGCTCTATAAATAGGACTAGCCGCCCTCAAGGCAGGGGGATTGGAGGGTGACCGGTCAAACCTTAGCTAGAACCACCAACACAAGAACATCCCTCGCGAGGTTGTTCTTCCCTTGTATTGTTAATCATCAGCCCCTGAGGCAATCCACCAGACCACAAACTAGAGTAGGGTATTACACCACAATGGTGGCCCGAACTAGTATAAACCTTGTGTCCCTTATGTTGTTCTTCGTGTAGCCTAGATCCTTGCGAGGCGACGAGACGTGAGCCGGTACGGGGAGTGATTTCCGTGCGCACCCCAGATTTCAAACCTTAAGGGTCTGCCGGAACCCGAAATCCGACATCTGTGTCTATGAAGTGTACTTGGTTATGTTGTACATTAGTCTATTAGTGACTAAAGCACACAAATGTAAAAACCAAAATCTGCAGTTCAAAAAGTACTGGCATATAGGAGGTAAAATGCCATTAGAATTTAGAAGTGCTAATACTCTTTGAAGAAAATGGGCTGCAATATTCTTCACTCTTAATAATGCAATACCAGGGTGTATATACCCCGAATATGTTCATTCAGGGCAAAGGCTGCCCTTAGTAATGGAGCTATATCTCGCTCTCTTCCAGTGTCCTTTATGGAATTACACACTTCTAAACATCAGATATTTACATGTACATTTACATTCCATCATACATACAATGCACATAGGCAATAAGAATTGTCGAAGAGCACAAGAAGCACATGTTCTTTAATTCTGCTTTTGGTTTGGATACTCCCTTGGTCCAAATATTGTTGACCCAACCCTCACATTTGTGCTGCCCAGCTCTATCTGAACAAAGAAAGCGAAACAGGAAATATCAAATTTGCTCCGAGGATTAATGGAGGTCCAAGAATTGTATCACGTTTGTACCAAAACTCTGGTTTTGATTGCATGTTCCCACAGGCCAAAACCCCAGATAAACATGAAAGATTAATGTTTTCTTACCGCTTGCTCAAAGTCACCGGACATTCCCATGGATAGTTCAAACTGTTCTGTCGGTATCCCGAGGGCCTTGCAAACCTCAAGCTTACAGTTTACCAGTGCCTGTATTCAGATCAAACGAAACAGCAGCTTGTGGAAGTGTCAACACAGAAAGATTATTCATGATGATGTCATAATAGAAAGCCACCTTAAAATTTTCCGGTGTTGACGAGTAATCTTTCATCCCTATTGTCATCAGTCCTGACAATATTAAGTTTGGGCAAGCTAGTTTCACATGCTTAGCAAGCTCCACGCATTTAGAAGGATCAATACCAGATTTTGCTGAATCATAACCAAAGTGTTACATCAGTGAATTCATCATAACATAATCATAGTGGAAGGATAGCAATATACAACAGCATGGCAGCGACTTGAATCAGGAGAAAAGTTTGAATATATCTTATGGCATGGCTTTTGAAATAATGGAACATTACGATATTTTATTTAAAGATTGTAGTGTAAATGCAAGTAACAACTGACTACTTGAAACACCTGGGAAGATATATCCTAAAACCAATATTAATTTACTGGATCAGTTTAAGATCTCTGTACTCACATTCTTCTCCACTAGTGTTTACTTGCACCATAACTTTTAAAGGCTCCCTGCCCAAGCTAACGACAGCACGATCCAGATGATTGGCAATCTGAAAGCATGACGGCGTTATGTAATATAATCAAGGGGAGCAGATAAGGATGAACAAATATGCTGTAATCAGTATTCTCCTCCTCCTGTGCAGACATGTCACATATAAATTCATACTAGCTCTATGCGGTTCAGATGCATTCAACTGTTAAGCATAACATATGTCTGTTGCTGCTTGCTTACCTTTTCATTACCTACACCCTCAACCATGTCAAGATTTGGAACGGCAGCTGCAAAACGGCAGAAACAGGTAATTAAAGTCTAAGCAGTATAGCGGCTGTGACGGTTAGTTGGTTAGAAAATTAGAATCATAAAACCTAAGGACACGTGTGTACTTACAGTTGTGTATGGGGGTTGAGTTTCAAAATAAAAGTTATTTATAATTGTGTTGTAGCCTAATAAGTATGACAATCTATATGCTTGAAGCCCCAATGGTGCAGACTGATAAAACATTGTTACGGTTTACGAGAGGCTCAGAGGCAGAGTTGAAATGCTTAGATATTCATAAATCAGTTTCTTATGTCGTTGAGTACAAGGTTTGTATCACTAACTAGTTATCTAACTTTGCTGTTCCCCTACTCTGATAGCATAAAAAAGAATCATCTATGTGAGATGTGAGATGTGGTGTTATGGCAAAGAAGAACAATCCTTCCACAACCATTTTGTCAAATCCTCCGTGCAAACGGACGCGGCACGCCATGGGAAATCTTGACCGTACCTAGTAGCGATTTCACCTTGTTGCTCTGCAAGTGCCCGACGAAATGCCACCGGATGTCCTCCGGAAGCTGCACGACAGGAGAACACAACAGAATCGCAATCAGCCAGCAAACAGAAGGGGATCCAGCCACCCAATCCAGTCCAATCCAAGCCAATCCGGACTTCCGGAGGAGGTCGGCCTCACCTGCGGCGCCTTGGTGACGAACTCCTGGACGTAGTTCTCGCCGAAGGAGCGGTGGCCGGCGTCGTAGAGCTGCCGCAGCAGCGACACCGGCTTGGTCTTCCCGATCGCCACCACCCGCACCGCCTCCGCCGCCCGCCCGGACCGCTCCGCCGCGCGCCCCGCACGCGCCAGCACCGCCCGCATCGCCGCCGCCACCGGCGCCGCCGCGCCCTCCGCCGCCGCCGCCGCTGCCATCCTCCTCTCCCCTCCCTTCTCCGGCGTCCGCTCGTTTTTCCTGGTGCTGGTGGTTGCCTCGCTCCCTCCCACACAAAAGCAAAAGCTTAGCCGAAGCGAGTGACGGGCCGAATGGGCCAGGCCGTAAAGAACACCTTTTTTCAGTGGTTTCTTTTTCCTTTTGTTTTTGTTTCTTTCTTGGTTCAATGTTTCTATAGTTTATTCCTTTTCTCTTTATTGGTTTTCACTGTTTTCCTAGTTATTTTCATTTGTTTTTGCATTGTTTTTCGGTTTTATTTTTCATTTTCTTTTTTTCTTTAATTTGTTTTCTTTCCTTTTTCTATTTTAATTTTGGGGTTTTCTTTGATTCTTTCGGTTTTTATTCTACATTTTTTTGTATATGTCAACAACATTTTCCTAATACCTGTTTAACTTTTTCCAATACAAATTTAACATTTTTGTAATACATAGTAAACTTTTTTCTATACGCATATTTACCATCTTTCAATGGTTAATTAACATTTTTCAAATACAATATTAACATTTTGTTGAATGCATGTTCAACATTTTTCTATACACACTTTTGAAATTTGTTGAAATGCTTGATTAATATTTCTCAAATACAAGATCAACATTTTCTAATACACTATGCACATTTTTATATTTTTCAAATGCTTGATTAACATTTTCTAGATGCAATATTAACAGTTTTTTAAACAGCGTCAACATTTTTTATAAACACATTTATCATTTTTCAATTGCCTTATTAACATTTTTCAAATACTCATTCAAATTCTTTCAAATGCTTGATTAACATTTATATATACATGATGAAAAAACTTCATCATTTTTTAATACATGATCAACGTTTTTTCTATACAAATTTAATATTTTTAAATACTTGCTCAACATTTTTTAAATGCTTGATTAACTTTTTATATACATGATCAAATTTGTTTCATCTTTTTTTAATACATGGTCAATATTTTTTCTATACCAATGTGCAAAAAAAAAAAAAAATTCAGGACTCAAAAGGACCTATTTTAGAGCACTTATTTTTACTCCCTCCGCCCCGATAGCTTGAAAAATGATCTTATATTGTGAGACGGAGGGAGTGGTTTTTTTGGCACACACTTCAATGAACCTCTTCAACAACAAGACCATCGATTTTCGGAAGCTAAATCATGCCACACTGCTCACCGGCAATCTTGGTCTCGGACATGCCGGCCGGGCTCTCGCACGGGCCATCACGATTGAGCGCCGCTGCACTTTCCGCTTCCGCGCGACCCCGAAGAACCGCCACCCGATCTACAACAAGCTCGCACATCGGGCGCACAACGCGGGCGGGATCCCGCCGCTCCCTCGTCATCTTCACGGCCGCCTGCTCCAGCTTCTCCAGCCTGCGCTTGATCGTCCTCAGAGCCAGCTCGGTGCGCGCGCCGTCCTCGAGCGCCTCCCGCATCGGTCCCAACCTGTCGCCGTACATCTCCCGGAGAACCTCCCGGCACTCACGCCCGGGGTAGAGCTCCTCGAACGTGCGCGGCCGCATGCGGTGGCACGGCGACGACGGCTTGACCTCTTCCGGCGATTTCTTCTCTGGCTTTGGCTTGAGCTCTTCTAGTGCTTTCTTGGTGCGTCTCATGGTGACCACGAGCTTGGTGTACGCGGTCTCGAACTCCCACGCCTCCCTAAACTTGGAGAACTTGTCGCCGCTCTTGGGGGCGTCGACGGTTGTTGGGGAGGCGCGTCGGTTGGTCGTCTTGCGCTCGTCGACGCGGGGTTTCTTCTTGCCAGCCGCGTCGGTGGCAGGGATCGCGGCGGCGGGGGCCTTGCGCTTTGGTGCCGGAGCCGGAGCAGGGCGCTCTTCTGGCGGCTCCTTCTTGGGGAGAGGGCGTCGCCTCAGAAAGTCACGTCCCGTGGGAAGGTACGCCATGAAACCGCGGAGGAGATCGCCGTGCGCCGGCCCGAAAATCCTCCGGGCCTTGTCGTAGATCTGATTGGCGTCGAGCTTGACCTCCGCCCCGACGTGGAAGAGCAGCGCGAGGACCCTGTCGTAGAGCCCGGCGTCCGCCCGCTTCACCCGCTCGAGGAACCGCATGGCCTCGGCGCAGTCCGCGTCGACGGGGTGGGGGTGGCGGCGCTCCCTCTTGGGCCGCTTGGGCGGACGATCCTCCTCGCGGATGACGGGCTCGTCGGCTCCGTGCTGGAAGGGGCGGCGCAAGAAGGCGCGGAGGCTTTGCGAAAGGTCGGGATGGCCGTCGAGGAACGCGAACAGCCTGGCCAGGACGGCCCGGGAGTCGGCGGCGACCTCGCCCCGGTAGAAGCGGCCGAGGAGGCCGAGGAACTCGTCGTAGACGGCCAGATCGGACGCGAAGATTTCTTTGACCTGCCCCACGAAGTGCAGGGCGTCGTTCACCTCGGGCCTCGGAAAACTGCCCGGCAGTTGCGCCATGGCGGTGGGCCGGTGGCTCGTCTCGGCCGGCCGGCGGCGCTGGTTGTCTACTTTCTAGCGCGGATCGGACGTGTTCCCAACCAGCGTAGCAACATAATGGTTTGGAGTCCAAGTCCTACACTTCGAACACGAAGTATATAGCCACGTACGAACCTAGCAACGTGATGGTTTGGAATCCAAGTCCTATACGGCCACATATACCTGTTCAAACACGGAAAAAGAAGCTATGTATCCCCGCCAGCCTATGAAAGAGACAAGTTAAAAGAGTCAAGCTCCAATAAAACGAAAACGCTAACTAAACGGGAGGGTTAATGCTTATATTTTTTTTCCATCAAACTAGGGAGTTTATTACTCCATCTGTATCATAATGTAAGACGTTTTTTTTGACACTTATGGGGCCGAGGGAGTACTTCAGAATCAAGCGTTACAATCTGCTCGAAGGCAGTCTACTAGGAAATCTGAACTCGCAGAGATCCAACTATCAGTCTCATCTAGTGTACAAGCTAGCTTAGCACACAGATCAGCGGACAGCGTGAACATTACAAGCTCTCCCAACATGAGTAACCGAAAACGAAACAAAACTAGCTACTAATTCCTCCAAATTCTTCAAGATAGGGGCGGCAACCGATCACGTGTTGCTGCGCGAATTCCAAAGATCGGCAAGCTCCATGCTGTCTACCCCAATCATGATATGTGAAAAGCCCCGTAGCTCGGCAAAGATCACGCCTTCTCTGAAAGCAAGTAATTCAGCCGTGAAAGCATCCGAGACCCCTGGAAGGGGCTTGCTCCAAGCTCCCAGAAAAGCGAGATGAGACCGAGCGACCCCGCCCGCCCCACCCCTTGGAACATGCATAGCTAGCGCACCATCAGTATTGATGGTCACCCAGCCCGGCTCTGGCGGCCTCCAACACTAGCCCGGCAAGCCCCTTCTCCCTTTCGCCGGGAGTTCCATCCAAGATAGAGTCTCATGGACCCACTTTATTGCCTGCACAGCATTGTAACCCTCCTCTTCGTGTGTCCATCTGTTTCGGGAGGACCAAATCGAGTGCATGATGGTGATTATCTTGCATCTATCATCATCAGAGAAAATAGAGTTAGCAAGATGTATCTAGCCCATGTATCCGAGCGCAAGGTTGGTAAATGAAGATCAAAGCGGTCTCTGGCCGCTGCCCAGAAGCTCTTTGCATGTGTATAGTGAACCAAAGCATGCATCAGATCTTCATTCATAGCCCGACAAATATCACACCTGCCAATGGGCTTGATATGCCTATAGTTGAGTGTTACTGGATCTGGTAAAATATCGCGAAGTACTCTCCACCAGAACACTCGTACCTTTGCACTACAAGAAATATGTCAACTTGTGACCACCACTATTGGTCACTGAATGATCATAGTTTTCTATTTGTGACCTTTTTGTGACCAAAAATAGAAGGTCAAAAGCTGACCATCGTAAACTGACATTTTTGACCTTCTCTGTGAGAAGGTCGTAGACATTTACGATCAAAATAAGCCTACTGTTTTGTTTTGGTCACTAGCCGTCTGCCCAGGCCACGTCGGATCTGACGTGGCAATCTGAAGGTAGTAGTAGTAGTACCTTGGTGCCAACAACCTGCAAAACAACACAACCATCCACACATTAAGGACTGACTTCAGATCAGTGGGTTCATTGACACAAGGCAATAAGAAACTGTACTCACACATTGACAATCACCATCATTCCCAACAATTATCTGGGTCTCTAGTTTACTGTTTATTTCCTCTAGGTACATCAATTAATTCAGTACAAATTGTTAGTCCGCTGCTAGCTTGTGGGTACAACAGGGCTATCAATCAGCAAAGCTGTGTAGGTACACCACCGTGACTAAAATACTAATCAGAAGAGTGATTGATACTTGTGGCTGAGAGTGATCTTGCTGAGTGAATCAATGGATTCTCAACCACGTGCACACCTGAACAGCCTAAGCTTACGATGTGCAGTAAGTTAGGGTCAAGTTCCATAATACATCAATAAAGGATAAAAAATAAACTACTAGAATACATAGAAATTCCATGCAGATGAGTGATTCCATAATACAATTTCTTTTTTTTGAAGAGTTGCATATCACAATAAAAACAGATACAATATTTAATTGCCCGAGGCCAAAACAGTATAGTAAAGAACACAAAACATACAAGGCATGCATACATTATTAATTAAAAGAGAGGATTGATCAATAAGGATGAGTTAACCCATGCATTTCTTACATATGAGAGCATTAGAATACAATTAACAAATGCACTTTCACCGTCAAATCTGAAGTAATACTACCAATCATAGTTAAAATGGCTGGGGTGTAACTCTTATCTATAGGCAGGTCACATACTAGCACAAATCTTAAACGAGTTGAGTTAAGGAAAACATTAATGACTGAAACAATTCTAACAGCAAGCTGGTTAAGCAGTGCAGCCTTCCAGGTACCATTGCATACACAACTTATAATGTCACCATCAAACTTCCACATAAATGACAAGTCAAACATGCTGATGGATAACAGAATTTAGCCCATACAATGCAAAACTATTGTACACAAAACCACAGTTTGGATCTATCTAGCAAACCATTTTAAGAACAATTCACATCAAGACATGGACAGTAAAGGGAATCATTTTAGAAGGCTTGGACTGCATATACAAGTTGATCATGGAACTAACAGACATGAACAGAATAGAATAGATTCAATCATGGAACTAACAGACATGGACAGTAAAGGCAATCATTTTAGAAGGCTTGGACTGCACTAGTTACTGACTGCACATGTATATGCACAAAGAAGCTAGAGCAGCACCAAATCCACAGTAACCAGTTCATAGGCATGAAATAGAACTAGAGCATGGACCAGTAGATCAACAGGAGGAGACAGATTAGACCAAATCCACATAAACACATCCATACACATACCAGGATAACTGGATAGTGGCCAATTGGTTAGATCAGGAGCAACAGTACATATTTCCCTAAACCTAAAATTACCATAGCTTGTAAATCATGCCACTGGTTAGAGCACAACACCACAATCACAAGTCCAAGGCCACCAGATGATTAGCAGTCGCTTGACTAATCGACTATTAACTACTGGAGTAATGATTACCAAGTTATTCGCCGCATCTTGCTGTTGGCAACATCACACAACATCACACAAGAACACTGGAAGTGTGTTCTCTGCATTTGCTTAGGGTGGTGATAACCCGCAAGTATACGAGATAGTTGTAGCCTCTTTCGATAAGTAAGAGTGTCGAACCCAACGAGGAGCTAAAGGTAGAACAAATACTCTCTCAAGTCCTATCGGCCACTGATACGACTTTACGCACGCTTGACGTTCGCTTTACCTAGAACAAGTATGAAACTAGAAGTACTTTGTAGGAGTTGTAGGATAGTTTTTCAAGATAATAAAGAACACGTAAATAAAAGGTAGGGGCTGTTTATATAAAGATGCAATAAAGTAAATAAAGCGAGTGTGGGAAAGTGGTGATAGGAGTGGTGAAATTGTCCCTAAGCAATTGACTACTTTACTAGACCGATAGCAAATTTTATGTGGGAGAGGCCACTGCTAGCATGTCATCCCTGACTTGGAATTCTATGCACTTATGATTGGAACTATTAGCAAGCAGTCCGCAACTACTAACGTTCATTAAGGTAAAACCCAACCATAGCATTAAGATATATTGGTCCCCCTTCAATCCTGTATGCATCAATTTCTATGCTAGGTTGAAGCTTCTGTCACTCTAGCCCTCCAATACATAGTCCTATCAACATACAACTAACCCTATGGTGTGATCCACACGTGCGCTCATATGGTGGGCACCATAGGACAACAACATAACCACAAGCAAATTAAATCAATCATAGCAATTCATCAACCACCAATAGGACAACGAAAATCTACTCAGACATCATAGGATGGCAACACTTCATTGGATAATAATATGAAGCATAAAACACCATGTTCAAGTAGAGGGTACATCGGGTTGCGGAAGAGTGGACTACTGTAGATAGAGGGGGGAAGGTGATGGAGATGTTGGTGAAGATGACGATGGTGTTGGTGAATATCGCGGTGATGATGATGGTCCCCGGCGGTGTTCCGGCGCCCCCGGAAGCAAGGGGGAGAGATCCCCCCTTCTTCTTCTTCTTCCTTGACCTCCTCCCTAGATGGGAGAAGGGTTTCCCCTCTGGTCCTTGGCTCCCATGGCTTGGGAGGGGCGAGAGCCCCTCCGAGATTGGATCTATCTCTCTGTTTCTGCATTCTCTGTTTCTGCCCCTTCACCGTTTCCTTTATATCTGGAGATCCATAACTCCAATTGGGGTGAATCTTTCGCCCAGATTTTTCTCATAAAATTAGCTTTCTTGCTGCAAAAGTAGAGCGTCAACCGCCTTACGGGTGGCCCAAGAGAGCCTAGGGCGCACCTGGGAGGGGGGGGGGGGGGGAGGGCGCGCCCCCTGTCTCGTGGCCACCCGGACACCGTTTCACGTTGATTCTTACTCCGGAAAATCCCAAATATTCCAAAATAATTCTCCGTACGTTTTTATCCCGTTTGGATTCCGTTTGATATTGGTTTTCTGCGAAACATAAAACATGCAACAGATAGGAACTGGCACTGGGCACTGGATCAATATGTTAGTCCCAAAAATAGTATAAAAAGTTGCCAAAAGTATATGAAAGTTGAAGAATATTGGCATGGAATAATAAAAAAATATATATACAACGGAGACGTATCAGCATCCCCAAGCTTAATTCCTGCTCGTCCTCGAGTAGGTAAATGATAAAAAAATAAATAATTTTTGATGTGGAATGCTACCTAGCATAAACTTGATCATGTGTCTAATCATGGCATGAATATCAAGACATGAGTGATTCAAATCAATAGTCTATCATTTGACATAAAAACAATAATACTTCAAGCATACCAACCAAGCAATTATGTCTTATCGAAATAACATAGCCAAAGAAAGCTCATCCCTACAAAATCATATAGTCTGGCTATGCTCCATCTTCGTCACACAAAATACTCCCATAATGCACAACCCCGATGATGAGCCGAGCAATTGGTTCATAGTTTTTAACGCGCTTCAGCTTTTTCAACTCTTACGCAATACATGAGCGCAAGCCATGGACATAGCACTATGGTGGTATAGAATATGATGGTGGAGGTTTATGTGGAGAAGACAAAAAAGGAGAAAGTCTCACATTGACGCGACTAATCAACGGGCTATGGAGATGCCCATCAATTGATGTCAATGCGAGGAGTAGGGATTGCCATGCAACAGATGCACTAAGAGCTATAAGTGTATGAAAGCTCAAACTAGAAACTAAGTGGGTGTGCATCCAACTTGCTTGCTCATGAAGACCTCGGGCGTTTGGGGAAGCCCATCATCGGAATATACAAGCCAAGTTCTATAATGAAAATTCCCACTAGTATATGAAAGTGAAAGCATAGGAGACTCTCTCTATGAAAAACATGGTGCTACTCTGAAGCACAAGTGTGGTAAAAGGATAGTAATATTGCCCCTTCTCTCTTTTTCTCTCATTTTTTTCTTTTATTTTTCATTTTTTTCATTTTTTTCTTTCTTTTTGGTGGGCTTCTTTGGCCTCTTTTTTTTATTTGGGCTTCTTTGGCCTCTTTTATTTTTCATAAAGTCCGGATTCTCATCCCGACTTGTGGGGGAATCATAGTCTCCTTCATCCTTTCCTCACTGGGGCAATGCTCTAATAATGATGATCATCACACTTTTATTTACTTACAACTCAATATTACAACTCGATATCGAACAAAGATATGACTCTATATGAATGCTTCCGGCAGTGTACCGGGATGTGCAATGATCTAGCGTAGCAATGGCATCAACGGACAAGCCATGAAAACATCATGCTAGCTATCTTACGATCATGCAAAGCAATATGACAATGAATGCTCAAGTCATGTATATGACGATGATGGAAGTTGCATGGCAATATATCTCGGAATGGCTATGGAAATGCCATAATAGGTAGGTATGGTGGCTGTTTTGAGGAAGATATAATGAGGCTTATGTGTGATAGAGCGTATCATATAACGGGGTTTGGATGCACCGGCGAAGTTTGCACCGACTCTCGAGGTGAGAAAGGGCAAATGCACGGTACCGAAGAGGCTAGCAATGATGGAAAGGTAAAAGTGCGTATAATCCATGGACTCACATTAGTCATAAAGAACTCATATACTTATCGCAAAAGCCTACTTAGCCCTCGAAGCAAAGTACTACTACGCATGCCCCTAGAGGGATAGATTGGTAGGAAAAGACCATCGCTCATTCCCGACTGCCACTCATAAGGAAGACAATCAAAGAACACCTCATGCTCCAACTTCGTTACATAACGGTTCACCATACGTGCATGCTACGAGACTTGCAAACCTCAACACAAGCATTTCTCAATTTCACAATTACTCAACTAGCACAACTCTAATATCACCACCTTTATATCACAAAACTATTGCAAGGAATCAAACATATCATATTCAACGATCTACAAGTTTATGTAGGATTTTATGACTAACCATGTGAATGACCAATTGCTGTCATCTCTCTAAATTGATATAAGTGAAGCAAGAGAGTTTAATTATTTCTACAAAAGATATGCCCACGCTCTAGCAAATATAAGTGAAGCAAAAGAGCATTCTACAAATGGCGGTTTTCTATGTGAAGAGAAACAGGCAATCCAAACTTCAAATGATATAAGTGAAGCACATGAAGCATTCTATAAAGCCATACTCAAAAGATTTAAGTGAAGTGCAATGAGCATTCTATAAATCAACCAAGGACTATCTCATACCAGCATGGTGCATAAAAGAAAAAAAAAATGAAAACTAAATGCAAAAGACGCTCCAAGACTTGCACAAAATGCATAAACGAAACGAATATGAAAACATACCGATACTTGTTGAAGAAAGAGGGGATGCCTTCCGGGGCATCCCCAAGCTTAGACGCTTGAGTCTCCTTGAATATTTACTTGGGGTGCCTCGGGCATCCCCAAGCTTGAGCTCTTGCCTCTCTTCCTTTTCCTCATATCGAGACCTCCTTGTTTAGACACTTCATCCACACAAAGCAAATCACCACTCTAAGTACTATAGCAAACCAATTCATATTTTGTTTTTGCATTGTGTCTACTGTAACATAACTTTTTCATGGCTTAAATGCACTGATATAAATTGATAGATTCATCAAAACAAGCAAACTATGCATCAAAAATAGAATCTGTCAAAAACAGAACAGTCTGTAGCAATCTGAACATCCACCATACTTATGGTACCCCAAAAATTCTACAAAAATTAGGAAAAATAAAAAAGTTGTATAGAAAGACAGTGCAAAAGTAATCAGAACCAATTGACGTTCCAGATAAAAATGTAAAATCACGCACTACAGCCAAAGTTTCTGTCCTGCACCGTACAAACCAACAAGCATTGTAAACATCCTAAAGGCAAACCTTGGCACATTATTTTTATAATACAATGGAATTGTACAAGGGGATAACTATTTTTGATGAAAAGTTTCTGTAATCAAGATTCACAAAGTTTCCGTGAGCATGAACAAAGTTCAAGGAGCTCCCCCACTTCAACAATGCTTGTCTCTCTCACTTTCACTTTCCTTTTTGAAAAGTTTTTGTGTTCCCCTCTTTATTTTTTTTGTTTTTCAACTATATAAAAGCACTCAACAGAAATAAATGACTCTCTAAAACTTCTGGGTTGTCTCCCTAGCAGCACTTTCTTTAAAGCCATTAAGCTAGGCATTTAGTGCTCAAGTAACGAATCCACCCGGATCCCAAGGTATATCAAAGCCAATTTTAATTAACAATGATTTGTAATTTAGTAGTGAGCACAAAGTAAAATAAATCATGCAACAACTAAGTCTAACTCTCTTCCTATGCATTGGCATGTCATAAAAGAACAATTCATGCACACATAGTAAAGGCCAATGCATAGTATAAACAATTTCTTGCAATTCTACCGTGTTGGAAACATAAAGAGGCGGAGATGTAGTTCCTCTCTCATAATAATTGCAAGTAGGAGCAGCAAGCACATGCATATTATATCTATCAAAATCATCATGTGCAATGGTAAAAGGCAACCCATCAATATAATCCTTAGTAAGCACAAACTTCTCCGATATAGTGTAGTCGGGAGAATTCAAAAAGATAATAGGACTATCATGTGTGGGTGCAATAGCAACAATTTCATGTTTAACATAAGGAACTATAGCAAGTTAATCTCCATAAGCATAATTCATATTGGCATCTTGGACACAAACATAGCAAGCATCATCAAAAAGGGATATTTCAAACAAATTCAAGGGATCATAGCAATCATCATAGCAATCATCCTTCGGTAAGCACGAAGGGGAATTAAATAATGTATGAGTTGGAGGGTTACTCTCATTAGAAGATGGGCACGGGTAGCTAATCCGCTCTTCCTCCTTTTGTTCTTCGCTCTCCTCATCATCTTTTTCATCCAATGAGCTCACAGTTTCATCAATTTCTTCATCCATAGCTTCCTGCAAAATATTAGTCTCTTCTTGGACAGTGGAGACTTTCTTCATAAAAGCATTAATATAATAATTGTATTCATAATTTTCATAGCAATATCTAAGTACAGCAAGATTTTCAGGCCTATAACCATCATCATCAAAAGCTTCATACTTTTCAAACAAAGCTTCAATTTCATAAGTAGCCTTAAAAGAAACAAATTCTTCTATTTGTTCCACATCATAGTAATCATATATACCATTAGCATAAGAAGCTAAGGTTTCATTATCATTAAATTTGCATGAAAAGGGAAGGTGTGGAGCCTTCATCCTAGAGCAACAAGTAATATCATATCTCAAGTAGATATTCCAGGCATACCAACGCAACATAATAAATTGATCCCATAATAGTTTCCCTTTTTGTGTCGAGCGATAATCCCTAAAGTATTCACGTTGATCCAACGTGTCTCCCATTATAAAGTTGAATGGGGTTTTCTCAGGATTATCAAAGTAGTACATAATATCTTTCACATAATGAGAATCGGGGTTTTTAGGAGTTACCCTATCTACATGAGTAGCAAGTACATCTAATTTTTTTGGTATTTTGTGTTCCATATCCATAACTAAAGATAGAGAACCACTAAGAACAGAAAATAAAAATTACTTAGTGATAAAGCAAACAAGCACACACGAGAATATTCACCCCACGCTATGACTCCCCGGCAACGGCGCCAGAAAAAGGTCTTGATAACCCGCAAGTATACGGGATAGTTGTAGCCTCTTTCGATAAGTAAGAGTGTCGAACCCAATGAGGATCTAAAGGTAGAACAAATACTCTCTCAAGTCCTATCGTCCACTGATACGACTCTACGCACGCTTGATGTTCGCTTTAGCTAGAACAAGTATGAAACTAGAAGTACTTTGTAGGAGTTGTAGGATAGTTTTGCAAGATAATAAAGAACACGTAAATAAAAAGTAGGGGCTGTTTATATAAATATGCAATAAAGTAAATAAAGCGAGTGTGGGTAAGTGGTGATAGGAGTGGTGAAATTGTCCCTAAGCAATTGACTACTTTACTAGACCGATAGCAAGTTTTATGTGGGAGAGGCCACTGCTAGCATGTCATCCCTGACTTGGAATTCTATGCACTTATGATTGGAACTATTAGCAAGCAATCCGCAACTACTAACGTTCATTAAGGTAAAACCCAACCATAGCATTAAGATATATTGGTCCCCCTTCAATCCTGTATGCATCAATTTCTATGCTAGGTTGAAGCTTCTGTCACTCTAGCCCTCCAATACATAGTCCTATCAACATACAACTAACCCTATGGTGTGATCCACACGTGCGCTCATATGGTGGGCACCATAGGACAACAACATAACCACAAGCAAATTAAATCAATCATAGCAATTCATCAACCACCAATAGGACAACGAAAATCTACTCAGACATCATAGGATGGCAACACTTCATTGGATAATAATATGAAGTATAAAGCACCATGTTCAAGTAGAGGGTACATCGGGTTGCGGAAGAGTGGACTACTGTAGATAGAGGGGGGAAGGTGATGGAGATGTTGGTGAAGATGACGGTGGTGTTGGTGAATATCGCGGTGATGATGATGGTCCCCGGCGGTGTTCCGGCACCACCAGAAACAAGGGGGAGAGATCCCCCCTTCTTCTTCTTCTTCCTTGACTTCCTCCCTTGATGGGAGAAGGGTTTCCCTCTGGTCCTTGGCTCCCATGGCTTGGTAGGGGCGAGAGCCCCTCCGAGATTGGATCTATCTCTCTGTTTCTGCGTTCTCTGTTTCTGCCCCTTCACCATTTCCTTTATATCTGGAGATCCATAACTCCAATTGGGGTGAATCTTTCGCCCAGATTTTTCTCATAAAATTAGCTTTCTTGCAGCAAAAGTAGAGCGTCAACCGCCTTATGGGTGGCCCATGAAACCCAGGCACGCCCAGGGGGAGGGCGCGCCCCCTGTCTTGTGGCCACCCCGGACACCGTTTCGCGTTGATTCTTCCTCCGGAAAATCCCAAACACTCCAAAATAATTCTCCGTCCGTTTTTATCCCGTTTGGATTTTGTTTGATATTGGTTTTCTGCGAAACATAAAACATGCAACAAACAGGAACTGGCACTGGGCACTGGATCAATATGTTAGTCCAAAAAATAGTATAAAAAGTTGCCAAAAGTATATGAAAGTTGAAGAATATTGGCATGGAACAATAAAAAATTATAGATACGATGGAGATGTATCAGGTGGCCATGTGATGGAGCATGCAGACAGCCCCCTCGGGCTACTACATGTTGCATGGTGTGGTTGTATACTGACATGGAGCATGGAGATTTCTTGGGCTTTTTTATTGTTATGCTTTTGCACCTCTTGTCTCACTAACTAGACGATCTAAAGGACACATGGAATGGGTTTACATTGCTAAATACCATGCACGCTGTGCAGCTAGATAGATGAAACGATGTGAAACAGAATGAACCTAATACCGTCAGCACTCAGCAGGCAACACAAGTCAGTACATCAAATTACAGGGAGGAGACGTACGTGGTGCCCAAGTTTAGCTATTCAAGGCTTCAAGAAATAACAACAACATGAAGCAGAGTCTGCAGTTTCAGACTTGCTGCAGTCCAGTCACATGTGTGACACCATCTCGACCCTAAATATCCCCTGAACAAGCAAGCAGGGTCTAATACACACATGACAAGTCTCACAACTCCATAAACAGTGGCACAGAACTAGATATCACAGACGGTATATAGCTCAATTCAGTTTGTTTGAATCTTATGCATGCCACCGAAACAGACAACCGGAGAAGTTCGACCCAACAACTCACCATGGCCTCAGCGGGGGTGAACTTGGCGCGGATGACGCCAGTGTTTACATGGGAGAGGGAGACCTTTCCCCAGATGCAGTGGTAGTTGGTGTCGTTGCTTGGTCTTGGCCTTGTAGACGCAAGCCATCCTCTTGCCGCCGTACCAGGCCACGTCCTCCCTGGTGTTCACTTGGATCTGCCTGGATCTGCGTGCCCAACCAAGACCAGGAATTCAGATACCCACGCGAGGGAGAAGGAGCAGAGCCGCGCCGGCGGAGGGAGCTTCTCACCTCTTGTATCCGAGGATGGTGCCGCGGACGTAGAGCCTCACGCGCTGGCCGGTGCGTCCCTTCACCATCTTGCTGCTGCAGCACCGCCGGGGAGGGGAGCTGAGGTTCACCATCTTCCTGACAACCGCCGCCGCCTCCGTCCCCACAGACGAGGCGAACATGGCCCCGGCGTCTTGGATGGCCTGCACAAACCCGCACAAACGCAATGAGATTCGAGCAAGCAGAAATCTAGAAGGAGGAAGAGAAGAAAGGGGGGGGGGGGCAATACCATATCTCACCTGCACGCACCGCCTGCGAGGTGGCCATAGCGTCTATCTAGGGTTTCGGTATGGAGAGAAGGAGAGGGTGGAGTCGAAGGAGGAGGTCGCCGGCGGGTATGAAGTAGAGGATGTCGCCGGGTAGTCGAGGAGTGGGGGAGGAGGTTGCCGGAGGGGCTGGGGCTGGGGTTGGGGGAGTGTAGATCGGCGGCGGGGCCGGGTTTGGGGTTGCAGGAGAAGGAGGGCGGCGGGACCGAGGGGAGGGGGGAAGTGGGTGAGTGGGGGTGGTGGCGGGTGGGGATCTGGCGGGTCGAGGGGAGGGTGGGTGGGTGGGTTAGGGTTTTTGATTCTCGGGAGAAGCTCCACCGTTGGATGGATGCGTGATGGATGGCTCAGATTGCGTCCAATTTGGTGATCCGCGTGAAAGCGGTTCCTCGCATCTCATTGGCTGGCTAAAACGCACTTGAATCTCAAAATTTTGGACCCAAAACTTTGAATTTTTTTAAACATAACAATGGCATAGTTTGTCAAAATGATCTTGTTTTTTTTTTCATAAATGTGCATCTTAAAATGGCAAACAATGCCATAGTTCGACGACTTTCATTTTCTTTGCACAAAAAGACGATTTTCCATTTTTCGAGTGCATAAAAAGGTTTTTTTAAGAAGCTACCAAATATTTGTTCCAAAATAGCACAACTCCATTTTTAAAAAATATTAGACCACATTTCTTGTAAAATCGACCAAATAGTTACATGTCAAAAGCTTTTGATCCACCTCTTATAAAAAAACAAATTTCACCTATTCAGTAGGAAGCGGGGAAATTTGAACGAAAATTTGTTTAAATGATTTCATATTGTGCACAAGGGTGCATATTGGAATGGCAAATAATGTTGCCTAAGGAAGTTTTCATTTTTTTGGACGAAAAAACCATTTTCCATTTTCCGAGTGCCCAAAATGAGTTTTTTTATGAAGGACCTACCAAATAATTGTTGCAAAATTGGACCAAATCATTTTTATAAAAAACTAGGCCATATTTAATGCATAATTGACCAAATGGTTGGGTGTAAAAAGTTTTGATCCACCTGTGGTGAAAAAGACAAATTTTCGCTATTTCAGCCGGAGCGGGTCAAATTTGAACTACGGCTGCCTCATAGTTTGCTATTTATTTTTTCCAAAAATCATTTCTAGGTACAAAAGTATCTATTTAATCAGAGAAACACCAAAAAAATTCCAAGATTCAACCACTAGCTAGGAACGGTCATTCCCGCCATTTTGACCGCATTTTGAAACGGGCATACAAAATTCAAAAAAAATCAAAAAATTGGAAAACCTTCGCATTGTGTCATTATATGTGACCAAGTTTCCAGGAAAAATAATAAAATTGTAATACGGAAATTATTTTGAAAAAGTGTTCTCAGAAATGAGTTATCATGCGTGAAGATTCATGGCTTTCAAGCCAAATGATCAATCTTATGGCCACATTCATGGCATAGTTTGTTCAAATGATCTTATATTCTGCACAAGGGTGCATAGTGGAATGGCAAACAATGTTGACTAAGGAAGTTTTCATTTTCTTTGCACATAAAATTCATTTTCCATTTTTTGAGTGCCCCAAATGAGTTTTTTATGAAGGACCTACCATATATTTGTTGCAAAATTGGACCAAATCATTTTTCTAAAATACTAGGCCATATTTAATGCACAAGTGACAAAATGGTTGGGTGTAAAATGTTTTGATCCACCTCTGGTGAAAAAGGCAAATTCTCGCTGATTTAGTTGGAAGCGGGTCAAATTAGAACTGTAGCTGCCTCATAGTTTGCTATTTATTTTTTCCAAAAATCATTTCTAGGTACATAAGTATCTATTTAATTAGAGAAACATCAAAAGTTTTCCAAGATTCAACCACTAGCTAGGAACGGTCAAGCCCGCCGTTTTGACCGCATTTTGAAACGGGCATAAAAAATTCAAAAAATTCAGAAAATTGGAAAACCTTCGCATTGTATCATTATATGTGACCAAGTTTCCAGGAAAAATAATAAACTTGTAATACAGATTTTTGAAAAAAAAGTGTTCTCAGAAATGAGCTATCATGCGTGAAGATTGATGGCTTTCAAGACAAATGATCAATCTTATGGCCACATTCATGGCATAGTTTGTTCAAATGATCTCATATTGTGCACAAGGGTGCATCTTGGAATGGCAAACAATGTTGCCTAAGGAAGTTTTCATTTTCTTTGCACAGAAAATTCATTTTCCATTTTCCGAGTGCCTGAAATGAGTTTTTTTATGAAGGACCTACCATATAGTTGTTGCAACATTGGAACAAATCAATTTTATAAAATACTAGGCCATATTTAATGCACAATTGACAAAACGGTTGGGTGTCAAAAGTTTTGATCCACCTCTGGTGAAAAAGACAAATTCCCGCCGATTCAGTTGGAAGCGGGTCAAATTTGAACTGCAACTGCCTCATAGTTTGCTATTTATTTTTTCCAAAAATCATTTCTAGTTACATAAGTACCTATTTAATCATAAATACATGGTTTGGTGGTGATACGTCGAGGTTTGGACGGTGGCCGAGGGCCCCAACTCTAGAGCGCGTAAACTCGCATGCCCGCCGCATGGTCACCGCGTGACTGTGGTGTTGCCATGTGTTCTGGGCTGCCTAGGCCTGTCTAGTGGGTTGGGCACTCCTCAGGTAGGTGCTAGGAAGAAAATCACAACATAAGATTCTCACAAGGAGACCGATCGATGCTCAAACATGAATAAGCAGCCAAGTGTTTGATTAGCGGTACGGGAAATGCACATGGCTAATGGGTGTGAGTTTTGGCTGAGGGTGATCAATTACTAAGAAGACCGTCTTCACAAATTTTCAGCTCAAAAGGAGGAGCCTAGGTGGTACTAGCTTTGCAAAGTACCACACTGGACATAAATACGAATGTTGAAGCCGGGCTCAAAATAATGAATGGATTGAGCTGGCATTTAGTGGAGGATGGTTATTTGGGTAGAGGAAAGCACTGTAGAAAATGGATACCATTTGGACATGCCAAAGTGGTACTTCCTTAACAAAGTGTTTTTCTGAACAGAATAGGAAAATGAATATTTTTGAATTATTTTTGAACTACGCAAGGAAGGGTTTTTACATATTTGACGAAGATATGACCCAAAGAATTTATGAGATTTTTTTTGAGAATTTTGGGAATGACAGAAATATAGGTTGCTTCACAACCTAGGGCAAAAACTGCCACATGGACATGACACATAGGCAAAACTGATGAGGTGGCGCCTAGTCATAGCAACCCACCACAATTTACAAGGTTATGACCATCTATATTGGTCATGATCAGCTAGAAATAAGGCAGCAGACCAGTGCTATCCGCTTTATGACCATTTCGTGTAAGGAAATTACGGCCTTTCTGACCAAAATGGTCGTTATTGTTTAGGGTTTGGAACCCCCCGAACAGCTTTTGACCAATTTGTCTGAAATGGTCATAGATCTATGACCAATTCTTCCAGGGTCACTGATAGAAGGTCACTAGTTGACATATTTCTTGTAGTGTTGGAATTACATGGAGTTTCCAAAGCACTGCCCACAACTGTTTGTTTGATGATGAAGTTTCTGTATTCGCCCCTTCCTCTAGAGAGCCGAGCTTGTTGCGAGTCACGAGAGAACGATAAGCAAATTAGTATAGTTGCCAGACTTTTCCAAAGGCCATGCTAAAATGTCATCTCTGCCAGCTGGGTTTAGAGGAATGTTAAGAATTGCCTCCATGTCGGTCTGCAATAATGCTTATAAATTCTAGGACATAGTCTCTTGCCTGCAACATTGTATGGTAGAGGACAAAAGTCTTTTTTACACATCTATCTAGGCCATCTATCTACGGTACAAAACTGCTCGCAAAAATAAATAAAACTGACGATACGTGTCTTACTTTTTTTCATGGTAATACATGTCTTTTTTTTGAGAAATACTTGTCTCATTTATATCATGTAAGGATCATGGTACAAGCCACGTGCACATTGATCTAACAAAACTAAAAAACAACAAAATGATAGGCTTTGCACAAAGGAACATTAGCCAAGAAGTAAAAATACAATCAAAATCGACGGATCCTCTGAGCTTCACCGACGGTCGTCACCTACCTCTGGTGCCACCACATTAGTCATCAAAGAAAAAAAATGACGGATCACCTCCTCACCCGAGCTCGATGCTGCTCCATCGCTACTATGCAGCTCTGCGGAACTCTAAGGTGGCTCATCGAAAGTGAAACCATTACCATTGAACAAATCAGACCGGGGCAACACCTCGGACACATCATCGAGCTCCAGATCTAGCACACTGATGACCCACAAGTGTAGGGGATCGCAACAGCTTTCGAGGGTAAAGTATTCAACCCAAATTTATTGATTCGACACAAGGGGAGCCAAAGAATATTCTTGAGTATTAGTAGTTGAGTTGTCAATTCAACCGCACCTGGATAACTTAGTATCTGCAGCAAAGTATTTAGTAGCAAAGTAGTATGATAATAAAGGTAACAGTGGCAAAAGTAAAGATAATAGTTTTGGGGTTTTTGTAGTAGTTGTAATAGTAGCAACGGAAAAGTAATTAAGCGAAGAACAATATGTGAAAAGCTCATAGGCAATGGATCAGTGATGGATAATTATGCCGGATGCGATTCCTCATGTAATAGCTATAACATAGGGTGACACAGAACTAGCTCCAGCTCATCAATGTAATGTAGGCATGTATTCCGTAAATAGTCATACGTGCTTATGGAAAAGAACTTGCATGACATCTTTTGTCCTACCCTCCCGTGGCAGCGGGGTCCTAGTGGAAACTGAGGGATATTAAGGCCTCCTTTTAATAGAGAACCGGAACAAAGCAGTACACATAGTGAATACATGAACTCCTCAAACTACGGTCATCACCGATAAGTATCCCAATTATTGTCACTTCGGGGTTGTCGGATCATAACACATAATAGGTGACTATAGACTTGCAAGATAGGATCAAGAACACACACATATTCATGAAAACATAATAGGTTCAGATCTGAAATCATGGCACTCGGGCCCTAGTGACAAGCATTAAGCATAGCAAAGTCATAGCAACATCAATCTCGGAACATAGTGGATACTAGGGATCAAACCCTAACAAAACTAACTTGGTTACATGGTAAATATCATCCAACCCATCACCATCCAGTAAGCCTACGATGGAATTACTCACGCACGGCGGTGAGCATCATGAAATTGGTGATGGAGGATGGTTGATGATGACGACGGCGGCGAATCCCCCTCTCCGGAGCCCCGAACGGACTCCAGACCAGCCCTCCCGAGAGAGATTAGGGCTTGGCGGTGGCTCCAAGTCGTAAAATGCGATGAAACTTTCTCTCTGATTTTTTTCTCCCCGAGACGGAATATATGGAGTTGGAGTTGAGGTCGGTGGAGGTCCAGGGGGCCCATGAGATAGGGGGCGTGCCCTATAGGGGGGGGCGCCCCCTGTCTCGTGGACAGGGTGTGGGCCCCCTGGTGTATTTCTTTTGCCCAGAAATTCTTATTAATTCCAAAAAGTGCCTCCGTGGATTTTCAGGACATTCCGAGAACTTTTCTTTTCTACACATAAAACAACATCATGGCAGTTCTGCTGAAAACAGCGTCAGTCCGGGTTAGTTTCATTCAAATCATGCAAGTTAGAGTCCAAAACAAGGAAAAGTAGATACGTTGGAGACGTATCAACTCCCCCAAGCTTAAACCTTTGCTTGTCCTCAAGCAATTCAGTTGATAAACTGAAAGTGATAAAGAAAAACTTTTACAAACTCTGTTTGGTCTTGTTGTTGTAAACATGAAAAACCAGCATTCAAGTTTCAGCAAATATTATGAACTAACCATACTCACAATAACACTTGGGTCTCACAATTACTCATATCAATAGCATAATCAGCTAGCGAGCCATAATAATAAAACTCGGATGACAACACTTTCTCAAAACAATCATAACATGATATAACAAAATGGTATCTCGCTAGCCCTTTCTGAGACCGCAAAACATAAATGCAGAGCACCTTTAAAGATCAAGGACTGACTAAACATTGTAATTCATGGTAAAAGAGATGCAGTCAAGTCATACCCAATATAAACCAATAGTAATGAATGCAAATGACAGTGTGCTCTCCAGCGGGTGCTTTTTAATAAGAAGGGTGATGGCTCAACATAAAAGTAAATAGATAGGCCCTTCGCAGAGGGAAGCAGGGATTTGTAGAGGTGCCAGATTTCGATTTTAAAATAGAGATTGAATAACATTTTGAGCGACATACTTTCGCTGTCAACGCAACAACTATGAGATGGCTGTATCTTCCATACTACATGCATTATAGGCAGTTCCCAAACAGAATGGTAAAGGTTTATACTCCCCCAACCACCAACAAGCATCAATCCATGGCTTGCTCGAAACAACGAGTGCCTCCAACTAACAACAGCCCTGGGGGAGTTCTATTTAATTATTTTGTTTTGCTTTGATCTTTTTGGATCATGGGACTGGGCATCCCGGTTACCAGCCCTTTCTCGTGAATGAGGAGCGGAGTCCACTCCTCTTGAGAATAACCCACCTAGCATGGAAGATATAGGCAGCCCTAGTTGTAACATGAGCTGCTCGAGCATACAAAACAGAATTTCATTTGAAGGTTTGGAGTTTGGCACATACAAATTTACTTGGAACGGCAGGTAAATACCGCATATAGGAAGGTATAGTGGACTCATATGGAACAACTTTGGGGTTTAAGGAGTTTGGATGCACAAGAAGTATTCCCGCTTAGTACAGGTGAAGGCTAGCAAAAGACTGGGAAGCGACCAACTGAGAGAGCAACAACAGTCATAAACATGCCTTAAAATTAATTCACACCAAATACAAGCATGAGTAGGATATAATCCACCATGAACATAAATATCATGAAGGCTATGTTGATTTGATTCAACTACATGCGTGAACATGTGCCAAGTCGAGTCACTCAATTCATTCAAAGGAGGATACCATCCCATCATACCACATCATAATCATTCTAATAGCATGTTGGCACGCAAGGTAAACCATTATAACTCATAGCTAATCAAGCATGGCACAAGCAACTATAATCTCTAAATGTCATTGTAAATATGTTTACTTCATAAGAAGCTGATTCAGAAACGATGAACTCATCATATTTACAAAAACAAGAGAGGTCGAGTTCATACCAGCTTTTCTCACCCCAATAAGTCCATCATATATCGTCATTATTGCCTTTCACTTGCACGACCGAATGATGTGTATAATAATAAGAGTGCACGTGCATTGGACTAAGCTGGAATCTGCAAGCATTCAACTCAAAAGAGAAGACAAGTAATATGGGATCTAAGTTAAATAAACAATCATGCATATGAGAGCCACTAAACATTTTCAATATGGTCTTCTCGACCCCCAAAGGAAAGAAAATAAAATAAAACTATTCACACGGGAAAGCTCCCAACAAGTAAGAAGAAGAACTAGAAATCGTTTTGGGTTTTTATTTTAATTCTACTACAAGCAAGGAAATTAAACTAACTATTTTTTTTTGGTTTTTCTCAAGGTTTATCAAACACACAAGAAGAAGACTAGAAAAAGGAAAATTAAACTAACATGGATAATACAATGAAAGAGTATGAGCACCGACGACTAGTGTGTGAACATGAATGTAAAGTCAGTGAGAAATACGTACTCCCCCAAGCTTAGGCCTTTGGCCTAAGTTGGTCTAGTACCAAGGACCGCCTGGCTGATATCCATAAGTGAAAAAGGGGTCGTACTGAGATGCAGCGGCAACCGCCTCCCGAGCTGCAGCGTGTTGGCGAGCTACCTCCGCTCTCCTCTCGTGTTCAGCTGCTTCCTCCCTGGTGACAACATATCTTCCTTTTGCCTGATAATCAAAAAGGTAGGGAGCAGGAAGAGTAACATGGACGACGTTGCGTCTATCATAGGTTAGTCGATATTGGAGGAATTGTTCATTCCTCCCAAGAAATTGATGACTGACCATAGCTTCATAATCCAAATAAACAGGAGGTATTATCATATCTCCCTCTCGTGGGGCTATACCAAGATAATTAGCCACACGGGTTGCATAAATTCCTCCAATAAATTTCCCTTTCTACTATTATTGTGCAACCTACGTGCAACTATTGCCCCCAAGTTATAACCTTTATAACCTAATACATCACTCTTGAGGGCACACAGATCAGGGACACACATATGACATGCTTCATCCTTACTGTTAATATATCTACCAATGAAGAGAGCAAAATAATGTATAGCAGGAAAATGAATGCTCCCTATGGTAGCTTGTGCTATGTCCCTAGATTCCCCACAGTAATACTAGCAAGAAAATCTCTAAATTTAGATTTGTGAGGATCATTAATATTACCCCACCGTGGGAGTTTGCAAGCAGTAGTGAAATCCTCTAAGTCCATAGTATAAGATGTATCATAAATATCAAATATGACACTGGGAGAATTACGCGCACAGTTATATTTGAACCTCCACACAAAAGAATCAGTCAATTGATAGTACTGAGGACACTTATCTTGAAAGAAGTCCTCCAGCTCAACATTACGCACAAACGCATCAAATTCCTCCTTAAAGCCTGCTCTGACCATAAAATCATCGGATGGCCACTCACAAGCTCGTACATCCGCGTCCCTCGGCAATTCAACATCTTGCTCACGTATAGCAATCCTGGGCCCTTTCTTTACCGAGGAACCACCTTGGTACATTCTTCTAAGCATAATTCTTTTTCTGAAATAATTCTGAAATTTTAGTAACTTCAAAATAAAAGTGAATAAAACTAAACAAGATTGGTAGCAACTACTCCTACAAGTGCCTAGAGCTTATATCATGCATTGGAATTGCTTGGGACCTCATAAATTTAACATGCAAGCTCAAGAACATGGTCACCTATGCAGCAAAAATTTGCAATGAATAAAGCACTAGAACAAAAACTAATTGGACCAATGGAGGAGTCACATACCAAGCAACAATATCCCAAAGCAGTTTTGTGAATGGAGCTTTGAGCAAGGAGATCGAAAATCGCAGCAAAATGAGCTAGAACTCGTGCTTGAGCTGGATGGGGATTTTTTTGGGTAGAAGATGAAGTGTGTGGGTGCTGGCATAAGTGGAGGGGGGCCAACAGGGGCCCACGAGACAGGGGGCGCGCCCTATGGGGGGGGGGGTGCCCTCCACTCTCGTGGCCTGGTGCTTGCCCCTCATGCAGTGATTTCAGTGCCTAAAATCCTCAAATATTCCATAAAAAATCATACTAAATTTGCAGGGCATTTGGAGCACTTTTATTTTTGGGATATTTTTTAATGCACGGATAATTCAGAAAACAGATAGATAATACTATTTTGCTTTATTTATTCTAAATAACAGAAAGTAAAGGAGGGTACAGAAGGTTGTGCCTTGTAGTTTCATCCATCTCATGATCATCAAAATGAATCCACTAACAAGGTTGATCAAGTCTTGTTAACAAACTCATTTCGAATAACACGGAACCAGAGAAATTTCGAATAACACTAAGTTACCTCAATGGGGATATGAAAATCCCTAATAATAAGAATATCATACTTTTTCTTGACAGTAGGGAGAGGAAATTCAAAACGTCCAATAATGATAGTTGGAACTTTTCCAATAGAATTGATGCTATGAACTTGAGATTGTTTCCTCGGAAAGTGTACCGTATGCTCATTACCATTAACATGAAAAGTGACATTGCCTTTGTTGCAATCAATAACAGCCCCTGCAGTATTCAAAAAGGGTCTACCAAGGATAATAGACATACTATCGTCCTCGGGAATATCAAGAATAACAAAGTCCGTTAAGATAGTGACATTTGCAACCACAACAGGGACATCCTCACAAATACCGACGGGTATAGCAGTTGATTTATCAGCCATTTGCAAAGATATTTCAGTAGGTGTCAACTTATTCAATTCAAGTCTACGATATAAAGAGAGAGGCATAACACTAACACCGGCTCCAAGATCACATAAAGCAGTTCTAACATAATTTCTTTTAATGGAGCATGGTATAGTTGGTACACCCGGGTCTCCAAGTTTCTTTGGTATTCCACCCTTAAAAGTGTAATTAGCAAGCATGGTGGAAATTTCAGCTTCCGGTATCTTTCTTTTGTTTGTAATGATATCCTTCATATACTTAGCATAAGGATTTACTTTGAGCATATCAGTTAAGCGCATACGTAAGAAAATAGGTCTAATCATTCCAGCAAAGCGCTCGAAATCCTCATCATCCTTTGTCTTGGATGGTTTAGGAGGAAAGGGCATGGGTTTCTGAACCCATGGTTCTCTTTCTCTACCGTGCTTCCTAGCAACAAAATCTCTCTTATCAATTCTTTGATTGTGGGTTATCAAGATCAACAGCAGGTTCAACCTCTACTTCATTGTTTTTGCTAGGTTGAGCATCAACATGAACATTATCATTAACATTATCACTAGGTTCATGTTCATCACCTGATTGTGTTTCAGCATCAGAGATAGAAATATCATTGGGATTCTCAAGTGTGTCTACAGTAGGTTCACTAGAAGCATGCAAAGTCCTATCGTCTTTCTTTTTCTTCTTTTTAGAAGAACTAGGTGCCTCTAAATTATTTCTCTGAGAATCTTGCTCGATTCTCTTAGGGTGGCCTTCAGGATACAAAGGTTCCTGAGTCATTCTACCAGTTCTAGTAGCCACTCTAACAACAAAGTCATTTTTATTATTTAATTCATCAAGCAAATCATTTTGAGCTTTAAGTACTTGCTCAGCTTGAGTAGCAACCATAGAAGCATATTTGCTAATGAGTTGGAGTTCACCTTTAACTCTAGCCATATTATCGCCCACGCGTCCTATCTTGAAAGCATTATTCTTTAACTCTCTACCAACATAAGCATTAAAACTTTCTTGTCTAGCCATAAATTCATCAAATTCATCTAAGCAAGGGCTACGAAATTTAGTAGAGGGGATTTCAACTTTATCATATCTATAGAGAGAATTTACCTTTAGTACCTGTGTCGGGTTATCAAGACAATGTGGTTCTTCAACATGCGGTATATTAAGACTGTGTATTTCTTCAATAGGTGGTAAATTCTTAACATCTTCAGCTTTAATACCTTTTTCTTTCATTGATTTCTTTGCCGCTTGCATATCTTTAGGACTGAGAAATAAAACACCTCTCTTCTTCGGAGTGGGTTTAGGAATAGGCTCAGGAGTTGGCTCAATTGGTTCAGGAATTGGCTCAGGAATTGGCTCAGGAAGAGTCCAATTATTTTCATTAGTCAACATATTATTCAATAGCAATTCAGCTTCGTCGACTGTTATTTCCCTGAAAACACGACCAACACAACTATCCAAGTAGTCCTTGGAAGCATCGGTTAGTCCATTATAAAAGATCTCAAATATTTCATTTTTCTTGAGAGGATGATCAGGCAAAGCATTAAGTAACCGGAGAAGCCTCCCCAAGCTTGTGGGAGACTCTCTTCTTTGATTTGCACAAAATTATATATTTCCCGCAAGGCAGCTTGTTTCTTATGAACAGGGAAATATTTAGCAGAGAAGTAATAAATCATATCATTGGGACTAAGCACACAACCAGGAGCAACAGAATTATACCAAGTCTTAGCATCACCCTTTAACGAGAATGGAAATATCTTAAGGATATAAAAATAGCGAGATCTTTCATCATGAGTAAACAGGGTAGCTATATCATTCAACTTGGTAAGATGTGCCACAACAGTTTCAGATTCAAGGCCATAAAAAGGATCAGATTCAACTAGAGTAATAATCTCAGGATCAACAGAGAATTCATAATCCTTATCAGTAACACAGATAGGTGAAGTAGCAAAAGCAGGGTCAGGTTTCATTCTAGCATTAAGAGACCGCTGCTTCCATTTAGCTAATAAATTCTTAAGATCATATCTATCATTGCAAGCAAAGATAGCTCTAGCAGCTTCTTCATTCATAACATAACCCTCAGGAACAACAGGCAATACATAATCATTGGGAGAATTTTCATCATCACTATCATCAATAATAGCATCTTCAATATTTTCATTCCCCCTAACTCTAGCAAGTTGTTCATCAAGAAATTCAACTAATGGCAAAGTAGTATCACGCACAGAAGTAGTTTCATCATGCATAGCAGAAATGGCATCATCAATAACATGCGACATATCAGAATTCATAGCAGTACAGGTTTAGGTGTCGCAAGCTTACTCATAACAGAAGGAGAATCTAGTGCAGAGCTAGATGGCAGTTCCTTACCTCCCCTCGTAGTTGAGGGGTCGATCTTGGTTCTAGCGTCTTTCAAGTTCTTCATAGTGATCAACAGATATAAATCCCAAGTTACTCAGAGAATAGAGCTATTGTAGGATATTGAAGTATGTCTAGAGGGGGGGGGGGGGGGTGATTAGACTACTTGACCAATTAAAAACTTAACCCTTTCCCAACTTTAGTCTTTGGCAGATTTTAACTATCTTAGCACAAGTCAAGTAATCTTCACACAATTCAAGCAAGCATGCAAAGAGTATATGGGCAGCGGAAAGTAAAGCATGCAACTTGCAAGAATGTAAAGGGAAGGGGTTGGAGGTTTCAAACGCAATTGGAGATACGGATGTTTTTGTCGTGGTTCCGATAGGTGGTGCTATCGTACATCCACGTTGATGGAGACTTCAACCCACGAAGGGTAACGGCTGCGCGAGTCCACGGAGGGCTCCACCCAAGAAGGGTCCATGAAGAAGCAACCTTGTCTATCCCACCATGGCCGTCGCCCACGAAGGACTTGCCTCACTAGCGATAGATCTTCACGAAGTAGGCAATCTCCTTGCCCTTACAAACTCCTTGGTTCAACTCCACAATCTTGTCGGAGGCTCCCAAGTGACACCTAGCCAATCTAGGAGACACCACTCTCCAAGAAGTAACAAATGGTGCGTTGATGATGAACTCCTTGCACTTGTGCTTCAAATGATAGTCTCCCCAACACTCAACTCTCTCTCACTAGATTTGGATTTGGTGGAAAGAAGATTTGAGTGGAAAGCAACTTGGGGAAGGCTAGAGATCAAGATTCATATGGTGGGAATGGAATATCTTGGCCTCAACACGTGAGTAGGTGGTTCTCTCTCAGAAATCGTAAGTTGGAAGTGTAGGTTTGTTCTGATGGCTCTCTCCACGAGTGAAGAGGAGGTGGAGGGGTATATATAGCCTCCACACAAAATCTAACCGTTACACACAATTTACCAATCTCAGTGGGACCAAATCAACAAACTCGGTCGGACCGACTTAGTAAACCTAGTGACCGTTAGGGTTTTCGGTGGGACCAACATGCAACTCGGTAGGACCGATATGGTTAGGGTTAGGGCATAACGTAATCTCGGTGAGACCGATTATACAAACTCGGTGAGACCGATTTTGGTAATAAGCTAACCAGAGAGTTGGTCAGGTAAACTCGGTGGGACCGATTCGCCCATTTCTGTGAGACCGAAATGTTACAAAAAGGAAACAGAGAGTTTACATTGCAATCTCGGTGGGACCGATTGCTCACTTCAGTTAGACCGAAACGTTACAAAGGGAAACAGAGAGATTACAATCCCATCTCGGTGAGACCGAGATCCCTATCGGTGAGACCGATTTGCCTAGGGTTTGTGGCAGTGGCTATGACATCTAAACTCGATGGCGCCGGATAGAAAGAATCGGTGGGGCCGAGTTTGATTTTTTGTTTGGGTCATATGTGGATATGAGAAAGTAGTTGATGGTTTTTGGAGCGTATCACTAAGCACTATGGAGCAAGAACATTAAGCAACACCTCATCCCTTCTTGATAGTATTGGCTTTTCCTATAGACTCAATGTGATCTTGGATCACTAAAATATAAAATGTAGAGTCTTGAGCTTTTGAGCTTGAGCCAATCCTTTTGTCCTTAGTATTTTGAGGGATCCACTTTCCTCATCCATGCCATGCCATTCATTGAGCTTTCCTGAAATATTTGTCTTGGAATAGTATTAGCCCAATGAGCTATTTGTTGTTAGCAATTACCAAAACCACCTAGGGATAGTTGCACTTTCAATCTCCCCCTTTTTGGTAATTGATGACAACATATAGATCAAAGCTTCGACAAATGATAATAATAATAAAAAACATCGTCGCTTTGAGAAGTATGTGATAAGCAAGAGCTCCCCCTAAATTTGTGCATAGTTTAAGATTTGCTTTGAAATGCAAATGCACAAGGAGTTAGGCTCATGGGTTACTCTTCCATGTCACATACATCTTGGTGGAGCACTCAAAATAATAAAGATTGAATACATGCACTCGTCACCAAGCAAAGTGAATGATCATATAGAGATAAATGGGATAATGTCATCCAACAAGCATAAGTGTAGCTTATGATCAAACACATGATCATCAATGTCTCACACAGGTGATAACATAGTATCTCAAGCAAGCAAAAGCAAATAAAGTTCAACCACCAAAACAAGAGAGAACAAAAGCAAACTCTCTCTCTCTCTCTCGAAGCCTATGATCTATACATTTTTCTCCCCCTTTGGCAACAAGTTACCAAAAAGTTCATAGAAAATGCATAGTGCTAGATCGACTCTCAGACTTGGTCTTGATGTGGTGGTGTAGAGATGACGCCAAGGATGAAAGCTTCAGTCGATGTGGATGGAGCTGGAGGTGTAGGTGCTGAAGCTGGTTGCACTAGAGCTGTAGGACTTGTAGCTGGTGCATATGAAGTGGCTCTGGTGTCTGTCACTGGCACTGCAGCTGATCTCTGAGCTCTAGGCACTCTGGCAAATGCATCTGTGGTTGTCTTGCCCTTCCTCTCCTGCATATCATCCTGAAGCTGCTCAATAATAGACTGGATCTAAGTTACTTTCACGTCCAAGTCATAGAACTTCTGCTCCATGATCCTCTCCAAGCTCTCCTGGTTTTGAGTCAAGGTGGCCAGCCCTTTCTCAATCCTCAGAATGGATGCAATCAAGTAGCCTAGTTGATCTTGTTTGCTCTTCAAAAAGTACTGAGACGCCTCTTCCATGGTTGGCATCTTGGTAGCCTTCTCTGTCCTTGCCTTCTCCTTCTTCTCTTGTGCTTGCACTGAAGATGGTTCATCCTCATTCATCACTACTTCGTTGTCCTCAAAATCTGGATAGATAGCAAAGTGTTCCTTATCCAACTGGTATGTGTCTGTGCCCATCTTGAGGTTAATCAGCTCCTGGATTTGTGGGGCATACCCCCAGCTTCTGTTCTGGTCTGCTGCTGTCCTCTTGATAGTCTCAACTATGAGGCTCGTGACCTTGAACTTCTGAGGCACATCAAATATGTGTAGCAAGTTGATAGCATGGCCTCTGATCATGTTGTGGTCACCTGACTTGGGAAAGAGAGTGTGCCTGAGGATCCAGTTGATGGTTGGCAGTCCTGATAGAAGATAATGTACAGATCCAAACTGATGAGTTTCAAGAGCTTTATCTGGGATCTCCTTGTACATGTGTGCCATAGAATTGTGATCTTTCTTCTTCTTGGCATAGACATCCAAGTCATCTTCACTCTCCTTAGGGGCATTAATCAGATTTTCCCATTCCTCAATAGTTGATTGGTACCTTGTACCTTCAGACATCCAAACTATCCAGCCATCTGGATAGAAATGTGTTGTGGAGTAGAATTGCATTATGAGTTCATAATTCCACTTTGTGAACTTTTGTCCAACAAAGTCTGCAACTCCACAAGCACTGAAGCTGTCATACACTCCAGGATAGTGTTCCTCATTGGCCTTGATGTATTTCCAATCTACCCACCTCATGTCACAAACAATTGGCTTCTTGTCCAACATCACAGTCTCATAGAAATCCTGCTGTTCCTTAGTGTGGAACCTGTAGTCAATAGCAGTCCTTCTCCTGATTGCATATGGATCAGACAATCTCCACTGTCTGAGCCCTGCATCCTTCCTCAGCTTCATATTCTCAGCCACTGGATGAGCATCATTGTGGTATGGAATCTTAGGTTTCAGTTTCCTCAGAACTTGCCCTTCAACTTCTTCTTCAGCAGCAACTTTAGGCACTGGGGCCTTTTTCTTCTCAGCAGCTGGTATGCTCCTGGTGTTCCTCTTAGGTGCAGTCTTGGGCTTGGAGGCAGCTTTGGGTGCTTCTTTGGGCTTTGATGATGTAGCCCCTGACCTTATAGCATCACCCATAAGCTTTTGAGCCTTGGGTGCTGGTGCAGCAACCTCTTCTTCCTCCTCCTCTTCCATCATGGAAGGTTATCTAACAACTCTGGCCATGGTCTTCTTGACCCTTTCCTTCCTCTTCTTCCCTTCTGCAGTAGACTCTTTGGGATCAGATGTTTCTGGCACATGAGTAGAGGCTCTGGCTTTAGACATGAGAGTCCTCTTTGCAGGCACCTTGATCTTCATACCAGGCTTAGTAGTTGCAGTTGTGCCATACTCCTTTCTGAGCACTTTCTTCTTAGAAGTGGCTTCATCCTTAGCTGCCACATAGTCTTCATCCTCAGATTCTGAGGTCTTCTTCTTTCTGGCCCTGGTGGCAGCTTTGGGCAAGTTGCTTGGGGTGCTCCTGCTGTCATCATCTGAGCTGCTAGAGGGACTAGTGCCCTCACTCATGTGAATCTGCTCTTCTGACTGGTTCTGGCTGTCACTTTGGTCTGACATACTGCAAACACTGACTGCTGACCCTATGAATAGTTATAGATGAGATAGAATGGATGAGCATCACAAAATCCAGAGGTTTTTGCAAAAGAATGATTCAAAAATTTAGTTTTAGTTTTCCACAGAAAGCATTTCGGATCAACCGATTTGTAAACTCGGTGATACCGTAGCAGCTTTTGGAACCTAAACTAGTGAACTCGGTCAGACCGAGTCATAGTTCGGTGGCACCGAGACTGCTAGGGTTTCACAAAGTCCTGAACTCGGTCACACCGATTTGCAATTCTCGGTCAGACCGAGAATTACTTGTGCAATGGCCTTAGCCGAATCGGTGGAACCGAGTTCTACAACTCGGTGGGTCCGAGATGGTTTCGGCGGAAACCTAACCCTAAATTTCCAAATCTCTTCTAATCTAAGGATCGTTTTGAGTGGATAGAATCGTTTCAATCGTGGCAAGAATCATGATGAACACAATGTGCTAGGAATCATACGGGGATAGCACTGTGATCGAGTCCATACCCTAGCTTGGCGATGAACTCGCTACGGTGGCAACGGCGGGGTTGAATTCCGTTGACGCCGGCGGAGACCAGCGACAGGAGGCGGCTGGCGATGAAGTCGACGATCCGTAGACCTTGAAGGCAGAGCGAGCTATGCACGGGCGAAGGGGTTTGGAGAAAGTTTTCCAAATTTTGCCCGTGAGTATATATAGCCCGACCCTGTCGGTGTGACCGAGTGGAACAACTCGGTGGCACCGAGATGCATAACTGTTGATAGTTACAGCAACTCGGTGAGACCAAAAAGTTCAAATCGGTTGCACCGAGATTGAAAACCTATATCGACTTAGTGATCTCGGTGTGACCGAAATGGAAGAATCGGTCAGACCGAAACACACAAAGAAGTTTTGGAAGTTTAAGTCCATGATGAATCGGGGACTCCGAGTGCTCCTCACACAGAGTGGTTCGAATCTGACTTGATCAAATTTTGTGATGTAGCATGAATAGAGTTTGAGGCAAGAAAAGCATAGATAGCTAGAGAAGGTTCTTAGGCATTCTTGTTCATCCACTTGGCAAAAGAAAAAGAAACCAAACAATCAAAGCAACAAGTGGATGTCCTCGAATTAGTTAAATATGCAACCAACATGCTCACACAATAAAATGGCAAATGTAATATGTGGCAAAGCATGCACAACCAATTCTAGCATCTATCAAACAATTGGCGATGACTAGGTCATCTATATATGAGTATATTGACTTAGGAGTCTAATGAGAACATTTGATCATAGGTCATACTCATCGTTTAAGCTCAAGTGGGGTTACCACTTTTACATAATGCATTGATGTGTTCACACCATTAGGGTTGCTTTGACTCAATTCTTAGAGTTAAGCTCCCCCTAGATGTGAGATCCCCCCTTAGAGGGATGAACTAACCTTGGGTTTTGTCGATGATGACTTCATGTAGGTGTTGAAGATGTGGATGCTCAATGTTGATGAAGATCATTTGGAGCAATCCTTTGGAGTGAGTTGCACTTTCAATACCTACACGGGTTAGTCCCACAAGGAACAAACAAGTATATCCATAGACATAGAGTGATGCACACACAAGATGATGTCCATGAAAGCATTAGGTTACCTTGTCCCTTGTCTTACCAACAATAGGGTTTGTGACTCCTTGAACTAGTGCAAGATGTGGAAGTTGATTGCACTTGTCCTTGCCATAATGATATGAGTGAAGAATGTTGGCGGAGTCACCCTCAAGAACTCTCTAGTTCATCTTCTTAGGGATCCACATCATCTTGATGGGAATCCTTGGAGTTGTAGTCGTACTTGATGAAGTAGAACTTGACGTAGTCTTGGGAACCCACTTGACCAAGGCCTTAGGAGCTTCTTCAAATGCATCAATCTCTTGTTTAAGCTTGTCCTTGCCTTTTTGCTTGTGGTCTTGTGGTGGAAGATCATCTTGAGCTTGTGTTCCCTTGAAGGAAGTAGGATCATACTTTTCTTGTTGAGGAACAAACTTCGTCTTGGGGTATTGATCTTCTTCCCACTCAACTCCATTGGCATTAAACTTTCGTTCAAAACCAACACCTTGGTTCTTCTAGTGCCTTCCTTGCTTGTGTACAATTTCCTCAAATTGCTTACTCCCGACAAGGCTCTTGTAAACACCTTTCTCTATAATTCCCTTCAATAAGCTATTTTCTTGCTCAAGTGTAACTTGGCTAAGAGAATCATTAGTGGAATCAAGAGAACTACTAGAAGCAACAATATTAGATTTAACATGATTATTGTTACCACTAGAGGAAGAATCTTTCTTGTTTTTGTTACTAGACTTGACTTGAGGCATGTAAGTAGATAAGAGTAAACGCTTGGCAATGTAAGAAGAACTTTTCTTGCGAAGATCATCATTGATTGCCTTTAAGAACTCATGCTCTTGCTCAAGGTTGAGTTTTTCAAAGCGTAACTTCTCATGAGCCCTTAAAAGTTCTCGATGATCTTCGAAGATAGTTTCTTGAGCTAACTTAAGAGTGTTTAGTTCTTTAGTTAGAAGCTCAATCTTCTCCTTATCATTGTCATTCATTTTATCTTGATTAGCATGATTAATTGATGTTTCATCATAGTATTCATCACTAGAGTTGTCAACAAGTAAATCATCATCACCTAGCAAGTCATCTTCATCACTATTGAAATCAACATACTCGGGGTGTGTTACCTTAGGGCCTTTAGCCATGAAGCATCTTCCAAGTCCTTCATTTGGTGAATCAAATATGTCATAGGAGTTGGTTGACACAAGTGCTAGACCGGCAACACCTTCATCTTGAGTATGTTCGGAGTCGGAGTGATAACTTCTCTCGGAGTGATGTTCAGAGTCGGAACCGGATACCCATTCACCAACATCAGCTTGATGTCTTTGTTTTGTGTAGCTCCTTGATGACTTGTCCTTCCTTTCCGAATCCTTGCTTCTCTGGGATGTTTTTCGTTCATAATGATCATCTCTACTCCTTCTATCTCTTGGCGATGATTCTTCTCTTCTACTTCTTCTCTTGGGAGAATCTTCTCTTCTTTTGTAGGGTGCCGTACACTCATTGGAAGATCTTTTGTCATTGTAGGACCTTGACTTAGAGCTTCTCTCTTTGCTTCTACTCTTGTAGAATTTGTTGAAGTTCTTCACCATTAAGCTCAATTCTTCATTGAAGGTTTGTTTCTCACTTGATGATGTGGGGGCTTCACATGAGGCTTTGTAAGCACCACTTGACTTTTTGTGAAGTTCCTCCTTATCCTTGAGTGACATCTCATGAGCAACAATTCTTCCAATGACTTCCGTTGGCTTGAGATTCTTGTAGTTGGGCATCATTTGGATCAATGTGCACATGGTATCGTATTTTCCATCCAATGCTCTTAGGATCTTATTGATGATGAATCTGTCGGTCATCTCTTCACTTCCTAAGCCCGCAATCTCATTTGTGATAAGAGCAAGCATAGAGTACATTTCAACGACACCTTCACCATCCTTCATTTTGAACTTGTCAAGTTGAATTTGGAGCACATCCAATTTGGATTCCTTGACGGAGTCGGTACCTTCGTGCATATCAATCAAAGTATCCCAAATTTCCTTTGCATTCTCAAGACGGCAGATTTTGTTGAATTCTTCGGGGCACAATCCGTTGAAGAGGATATCACAAGCTTGAGTGTTGTATTGCAGCATCTTCAACTCATCCGCGCTAGCTTCACGGTTCGGTTCTCTCCCATCAAAGAATTCACCTTGCAAGCCAATACACACAATAGCCCAAACGGCGGGGTTATGTCCGAGAATATGCGTTTTCATCTTATGCTTCCAACTAGCAAAATTAGTATCATCAAAGTAAGGACCTCTACGGTGATAATTTCCCTCGCTAGACGCCATACTCTCCTAGGTTGTGAAACCAAGGCTATGACCACCAAAAGCTATGGAAATCAAAGCAAATGGAGACCAAAGCTCTGATACCACTTGTAGGATCTTGAAGTATGTCTAGAGGGGGGGGGGTGATTAGACTACTTGACCAATTAAAAACTTAACCTTTTCCCAATTTTAGTCTTTGGCAGATTTTAACTATCTTAGCACAAGTCAAGTAATCTTCACACAATTCAAGCAAGCATGCAAAGAGTATATGGGCAGCGGAAAGTAAAGCATGCAACTTGCAAGAATGTAAAGGGAAGGGTTTGGAGGATTCAAACACAATTGAAGACATGGATGTTTTTGTCGTGGTTCCGATAGGTGGTGCTATCGTACATCCATGTTGATGGAGACTTCAACCCACGAAGGGTAACGGCTGCGCGAGTCCACGGAGGGTTCCACCTAAGAAGGGTCCACGAAGAAGCAACCTTGTCTATCCCACCATGGCTGTCGCCCACGAAGGACTTGCCTCACTAGTGGTAGATCTTCACGAAGTAGGCGATCTCCTTGCCCTTACAAACTCCTTGTTTCAACTCCACAATCTTGTTAGAGGATCCCAAGTGACACCTAGCCAATCTAGGAGACGCCACTCTCCAAGAAGTAACAAATGGTGCGTTGATGATGAATTCCTTGCTCTTGTGCTTCAAATGATAGTCTCCCCAACACTCAACTCTCTCTCACGGGATTTGGATTTGGTGGAAAGAAGATTTGAGTGGAAAGCAACTTGGGGAAGTCTAGAGATCAAGATTCATATGGTAGGAATGGAATATCTTGGCCTCAACACATGAGTAGGTGGTTCTCTCTCAGAAATCGTAAGTTGGAAGTGTAGGTTTGTTCTGATGGCTCTCTCCGCGAGTGAAGAGGAGGTGGAGGGGTATATATAGCCTCCACATAAAATCTAACCGTTACACACAATTTACCAATCTCGGTGGGACCGAATCAACAAACTTGGTCGGACTGATTTAGTAAACCTAGTGACCGTTAGGGTTTTTGGTGGGACCGACATGCAACTCAGTAGGACCGATATGGTTAGGGTTAGGGCATAACGTAATCTCGGTGAGACCGATTACACAAACTCGGTGAGATCGATTTTGGTAATAAGCTAACCAGAGAGTTGGTCAGGTAAACTCAGTGGGACCGATTCGCTCATTTCGGTGAGACCGAAATGTTACAAAAAGGAAACAGAGAGTTTACATTGCAATCTCGATGGGACCAATTGCTCACTTCGGTTAGACCAAAACATTACGAAGGGAAACAGAGAGATTACAATCCCATCTCGGTGAGACCGAGATCCCTATCGGTGAGACCGATTTGCCTAGGGTTTGTGGCAGTGGCTATGACATCTAAACTCGGTGGCGCCGGATAGAAAGAATCGTTGGGGCCGAGTTTGATTTTTGGTTTGGATCATATGTGGATATGAGAAAGTAGTTGAGGGTTTTTGGAGTGTATCACTAAGCAGTATGGAGCAAGAAACTCATCAAGCAACACCTCATCCCTTCTTGATAGTATTGGCTTTTCCTATAGACTCAATGTGATCTTGGATCACTAAAATATAAAATGTAGAGTCTTGAGCTTTTGAGCTTGAGCCAATCCTTTTGTCCTTAGTATTTTGAGGGATCCACTTTCCTCATCCATGCCATGCCATTCATTGAGCTTTCCTGAAATATTTGTCTTGGAATAGTATTAGCCCAATGAGCTATATGTTGTTAGGAATTACCAAAACCACCTAGCGATAGTTGCACTTTCAGCTATGCTCCCCGGCAATGACACCAGAAATTAGTCTTGATGACCCACAAGTGTAGGGGATCGCAACAGCTTTCGAGGGTAAAGTATTCAACCCAAATTTATTGATTCGACACAAGGGGAGCCAAAGAATATTCTTGAGTATTAGCAGTTGAGTTGTCAATTCAACCACACCTGGATAACTTAGTATCTGCAGTAAAGTATTTAGTAGCAAAGTAGTATGATAATAAAGGTAACGGTGGCAAAAGTAAAGATAATAGTTTTGGGGTTTTTGTAGTAGTTGTAATAGTAGCAACCGAAAAGTAAATAAGCGAAGAACAATATGTGAAAAGCTCGGAGGCAATGGATCAGTGATGGATAATTATGCCGGATGCGATTCCTCATGTAATAGCTATAACATAGGGAGACACAGAACTAGCTCCAGTTCATTAATGTAATGTAGGCATGTATTCCGTAAATAGTCATACGTGCTTATGAAAAAGAACTTGCATGACATCTTTTGTCCTACCCTCCCGTGGCAGCGGGGTCCTAGTGGAAACTAAGGGATATTAAGGCCTCCTTTTAATAGAGAACCGGAACAAAGCATTAGCACATAGGAATACATGAACTCCTCAAACTACGGTCATCACCGAGAAGTATCCCGATTATTGTCACTTCGGGGTTGTCGGATCATAACACATAATAGGTGACTATAGACTTGCAAGATAGGATCAAGAACACACATATATTCATGAAAATATAATAGGTTCAGATCTGAAATCATGGCACTCGGGCCCTAGTGACAAGCATTAAGCATAGCAAAGTCATAGCAACATCAATCTCAGAACATAGTGGATACTAGGTATCAAACCCTAACAAAACTAACTTGATTACATGGTAAATCTCATCCAACCCATCACCGTCCAGCAAGCCTATGATGGAATTACTCACGCACGACAGTGAGCATCATGAAATTGTTGATGGAGGATGGTTGATGATGACAACGGCGATGAATCCCCCTCTCTGGAGCCCCGAACGGACTCCAGATCAGCCCTCCCGAGAGAGATTAGGGCTTGGCGGCGGGTCCGTGTCGTAAAACGCGATGAAACTTTCTCTCTGATTTTTTTCTCCCCGAGACAGAATATATGGAGTTGGAGTTGAGGTCGGTGGAGGTCCAGGGGGCCCACGAGATAGGGGGCACGCCCTATAGGGGGGGGGGCGCCCCCCTATCTCGTGGACAGGGTGTGGGCCCCTGGTGTATTTCTTTCGCCCAGAAATTCTTATTAATTCCAAAAAGTGCCTCCATGGATTTTCAGGACATTCCGAGAACTTTTCTTTTCTACACATAAAACAACATCATGGCTGTTCTGCTGAAAACAGCATCAGTCCGGGTTAGTTTCATTCAAATCATGCAAGTTAGAGTTCAAAACAAGGGCAAAAGTGTTTGGAAAAGTAGATATGTTGGAGATGTATCACACACCCGCATGACAAAGACCGCCTTCATGAGCCTTCATGAGCCGACCGCGTTCAAGGGGATGATCTCCGAGGACCAGCCACGAGGAGGGGTCCCGAGAGCCGCTGTGTTTCTACTACTAGATCGAGGACAAGGAGGATCTCGCGATGCTCATTATCCCGCCCAATTTTAGGGAGGTGATGAAGCAGTGGCTGGTGATCAAGCCCCCGCGCATCGTCAGTCTGTCGGCCAACAAGTACTGTGAATTCTGAGTTCAGGTCTAGAACTTCCAGGTGGAGATGGTGCTTGGTCGGGGCTGGCAGTACTTCTGCCACCGCCACAGGATCGTCCCCGGCGACCTCGTCGTCGTGTGGATCTCCGTAATGAGCCTGAAGGTGCAGATTTACAACCACGACAGCTCGATCATGTGCAGGGTGTGCTGCACCAAGCACAGCTGCGTCAGCGACTTCTTCCGGGCTCTCTAGATCGTCAGTTACCCTGTCTTATTATGGAACTATTAGTAGTTTGTGTTGAGCTCTGATGGTGATCATTTGAACTTGTGCTGCAAACATGTTAATATTTTGGCCAAGATCAGCACCCTGGAGTGAAGCAGTGGGCATGGGATACCCCTACTGTCTTTAATGATGGCCCTAGTATATTAGTTAGCCTCTTAATCTGCTATTATCTTCATTTGCATTGCTTATTTGCATTGTTTGCCTCCTATCAGTTGTGGTTTGCATCTGCTCAGCCCTTAAGCACATATGCAAGCAACCAAACACCCAGCCCTAAAGTACTCATCGATGCAATACAGGCAACCAAACACCCAGCCCTAAAGTGCTCATCGATGCAATGCAGGCAACCAAACAACATGCAGATGTTGGTTTGTTGCCTGTTTTTTGGTCAATCAGGCTGGGTTGAGATGTGGCTGAAATGTAGGTAATGTTGCAGGAAGGCAACCAAACACGCCCTAGAGCTCGGCACCCACCACTAGTCTGTTCTTCATAAGACGCCACATATGGACTTTAGCTTTGTTTGGCGCATAGGTCGCCCATAGCGCCAGCTGGCCCCTATGTTTCTGAACAGAGGACGAAGACTTTGGCCGTCCAAACCTTGTACTATTCATTGTCATCCTAAGACGATATGCTGCTTGTATAGTAAAATGGCCATCCAATTGTAAAATTCCATGCCATATAGTCCTCTGGGCCTTGCCCCACCAACGACAATCTGTTTGATGTTAGTAGCATCATCCGGAGCAAACATACTACCAATCCTTGTCTCATTCCATGCTAAACCATCAGCTGTCATTAAGTCGCTGACCCTGGTCATGCCTGGCAGGTACTCTTGGCCCAACGGTTTCATACATCCAATTCTGGGTATCCAATTATCATGGTGAATCGGAATTTTTGAGCCGTCTCCTATGCGCCATATCTTGCCCTCCCATCAAAAGGTCTCTCCCGCGCATAATGCTTCAGAATGTATAAGAGGCTCTTGATGGACATGTGGCATTCATAATGGCCCCCTCTTTGAAACATCTTGCTTTAAGAAATCGAGCACACATAATGAGGAAGGCACCTCCAAAATTCACCAAGACTGTTTTGCCAACAACGTTTCGTTAAAAGCAAACGAGTCTCTGTACCCCAATCCACCATCTCATTTAGCTAAGCACATTTTGTCCCATGCAATCCAGTGCACCTTTTTTTTCACCATTAGCTGCACCCCACCAGAATTTTGAAGAGATTGAAGTCAGGTTCCCGCACATCTTCTTTGTGAGTTGAAAGCAGGTCATAGTAAAATTTGGTGTAGGCCGTAGTCCAGATTTCACAAGTACTTCCCTGGCAGCCTTATATAGGCCTTGTTCTTTCCATCCTGAAACTTTACCTTTAGAGCTTTCAATGACATAAATGAAAGTCCCATCCTTAGATCCCCCAACCACTATTGGAAGTCCTAAATACCTTTCACTCAGGGCTTCGGTCTCAATCCCAATTGCTTGCTTAAGATTTCCTTTATCCTCTTCTGGGCACCCCTTCCCAAAGAAAACATATGACTTTTGCACATTGACTTTCTGGCCTGAGGCAGTCTCATACTTCACAAGAATTTCTTTCAGGGCTAATAGATTATCTTGGGTGCCTTCCAGGAACATAATACTATCATCAACAAAGAGTAAGTGTGTCACATGGGGGCCAATGCTACCAAAAGAAGCTCCTCTAATTATATCATAGTTCTGTGCTTTCCTTAACAGCGTAGAAAAACCATCCACACAGAATAAGAAAGATAGGGGGATAGGGGATCACCCTGCCTTAGGCCTTTGGAAGGTAAAAACCGTCTCGACACACACCCATTTAGCTTGACAGTAAAATTTGCAGAAGTGACGCATCTCAGAATCATGGCTATCCATCCCTGCGCAAAACTAAAGCGTGAGAGCATCTGTTCTAAGAAAACCCACTCTACTTGATCACAAGCTTTCATCATATCTAATTTCACAGCGCAAAGGGCTTCTTTCGTTTCCTCTTCCTTATCGCATGCACGCACTCATACGCCACCAAAACATTGTCCGTGATTAGCCGTCTAGGGAAAAAAGCACTTTTGCTCCTCTGAAATAACAATCGGTAGAAATTCCTTGAGCCTGTTAGCTAGAACTTTTGCATTCTGGGACAAAAGGATGTTACTTCACTAGGCGAGTGGGTGATCAACGTGGCAATCCAACAACCAGTAATCCGGAGTAGAGTACGTACCCCCGGGAGTGTGCGTGTCTTACGTATATATTTTTGTTGATCAAAACTACAAATTAGCTCAGAATGAGTATATAAGAAACAATGTATGGTGGATACTAAAAATTCCATGCAGCTACAATGTAAGAATGCATTCTATATGAATCTTTGTGGTGTCACCGTTTTGATTAATGCTTTAAAACACTCCTTCTCAAGTTCCTATGAAACCAGTCAATGCAAATCAACCATAAGTGCAAAGTAGCCCTTCCAATGGCGATGACTAGGTTGCCGCCCAATTTGTAGCCTGCAGTTGGCCCTCTTGCGTCTGGGTCCTCACTTATACCTAGCCATGGAATATCCGACATGAAAAAGCCCGACCCAGACCCAGCCCGGTCTTGCGCGCGAGCCGGGCCTAGGCCTAGGTTTTGAGCCCGAAGGTTGGGCCATACCAGGCCTAGGCCTGCATATTTGTGATTTAGTGAAGAGGCCCGGCGAGCTTTTTCACTGATGGGCCAAGCTTGGGCCCGGATTCTAGGCCCGGTGGCCGGACTGTCGGGCCCGGGCCTAGTTTTTTTTTCGGGCTTTGTTTGGCCCGGCCCGACGAATGGCATGTATATCCTCACTTGCCTTTAGGGTTTAGTGTGTACGTGTACTGTTTTAGTTATTCCATGACAACACACTTGCCTTTTCTTCTTCATTCTAGAACACAAAAAGACGGCGCGTCTGCGGTTGGGCCGCAAAATGGGAAATACGCCGGGCGGGCCGACCATGTCATTCGGGACTTGCGGGCCCGCGTCTCCTCCTATCGCCATTTGCGGCGCGGGATGGACGTGTCGAGCTCTGGCCGCCCCGCCCCCGCGCGACCGCCACGTCGCCACCCGCCTCCGGCCACCGCACGCCCCAAACAAAAGCGAAGCGACAGGCGCGCGCGCGGCTGCGCTGTTGCGGTAGTGGGAGCGGCGCTGGTGGGTGGCGGAGGTCTGGGCCGGGCTGGGCAGGGGCGCGCGGCGGCATGGACGCGGAGGGGCTGCTGGCGTCGGCGGCGATCAACCTGGGGCTGGCGCTGGTGGCGCTCTCGCTCTTCTCCATGCTCAAGAAGCAGCCCGGGAACGCGCCCGTCTACCTGCCGCGGCGGATGGCGGGGGCCGCCGGCTCCGGCTGGGTGCTGCCCCTCGGCACCGGGCGGCTGACCCCGTCGTTCCGGTGGATCCGCGCCGCCTTCCGGCTCTCCGACGACGACGTGCTGCGGCGCCACGGCCTCGACGCGCTCGCCGTCATCCGCCTCTTCAAGCTCGGGTGCGTCCGTCCGCCCGCCCGCCGATCCCGTCCTGTTTTCTGAATGTTAATCCGACACCCGGTAACTGTATCGTACTCACTCACATCAAGTGGTTCGATCGAGTTGCAGGATCCATTGCTTCAGTGTCTGCTCGATTGTTGGAGTGCTGATCCTCGCGCCGGTAAATTACACAAGTGCAGGTCCATCGGGCACCAAGAGGCCAAATTCTATGGAGATTTTCACGGTGTCCAACGTGCCAAAGGGCTCTGACAGGTTTGCTCTGCCTGCATTTTTCAGTTTCACCATTCAGGTATTCATAGAATATGCAATCAAGCACGGTGGTGGTTTATAAATCTGTATGAATTGCGTCCGGAAGTGTCCATATATGCCCCTTTATGCTATGAGTTGCCTTATGGCCATGACGAGAAGTGCCAACATGGTCCAGCATTTGCAGCTTTATGTACATTTTCAGAGGTCTTCATTCAGTACTCCCTCCGTCCGAAAAAGCTTGTCTAGATACATTCATTTGAGAGACAAGATTGGGACAAGCTTTTCCGGACGGAGGGAATATGTAGTCTTTCATAAGTGATGCCGGTGTTGGATGATTTAAGCTAGCGGATATGTACAGCTCAAATGTAGTTTCATAGGACCTTTCAAAATTCATCTGACGCAGACTCTACTGTTGCCTGTCAACTGAAACTGGTGCTAAATCCTGTAACTGATGTAATTCTCCTTTCATGACAGGCTCTGGGTGCATTTTTCATGCCTGTGCTTCATATCCTTTTATGTGGTGTATTTGCTTCACAAAGTGCGTGTTTGTAAATGCTGTCAGCTAACCAACTTCTATTTGTTCAAGTTGGGGAGTTTGATAGTTGGCAGCAAAATTCAGTGTTGCTATCTTGTTTACCTTCTGATTTTGTAAATTGTCAGTATGTTTCCTAATCAAGGACTGTTGATGTCATTTAAACACTTGGGTCAATTGGCTGAAAGATGTATCATTGTAGAAGTGACTGTTCAGCTCTGGTCTTAAGCTGAAATATTGTTACCAATTACATCTCCATTTAATTTCAAGCAGGAATACAAAGAGATGTCCCACAAAAGAATTGAACGCTTGAAGCATCACAGGAAGAGACCTGATCAGTTCACCATTTTAGTTCAAGGAATTCCAGTGTGCGCAGATCATGGAATTTATGGGTGTAATGTTGATCATTTCTTCTCAAAGCACTACCAGACATACCAATCATATCAAATACTGCATGACAATGGAAACATCGAGTCATTACAGGTCGGTACATTTTAGAAATCATTGTCATTTGTGTCTTTTCTATTTATAGATTATTTTATCATGAACTGCAACAGCATTTTCAAATTTGTGTACGAGTTCAATTCTGAATACCATGCTTTCTTGCACTAACTTGTTATATGCTTGAGAATCCATAGAGCTGAATTTGTCCATATCAGCTGGAATATCAAAACTAGATAGTCTTATTTCAGGACTAAGAATCAGATTATAAACATAACAAGAAGGCAGAGGTTCAAGAGGTCTGTGTAAGTGTCAAATTAATGTGTATGGTATGAAATCTTGCGTCTTTCTGGCGGTTTCTTCTGATTAAAAATTGCATACATTTAAATGTTTGTTCGGGAAAAAGAGATTGCATCACCATATATTATAGTAAAGCCACTAGAGAAAACGAACAACCTACTTGTTATGTATCAATGTAAAATGTCAGTGCATTTTGCTAAAAAAAATTTGGTATGGGCTAACCAAGTAATCAATCATTACAGAAGCTGGCATCTTCACTTGAAAAACAGATAGAGAGGAAAAGGGACACCCGAAGATGCAACTTTTGGCAGTGGATCTGGTTTAAGTTCACATCAGGACCAATAGATGCTCGCAGCCAGGAACAAAAACTGAAGGAAGTGCACCACTCTATCCGAATTATGCAGTGCAAAAATATGCTTAAACAAAAGGTATTCCGTACCCGCTGTGTACCTTTGAAAGGTTTTTATTTTCGGAAACAAAATAATTTCGGAGCTCACTGAAATATGCGAAATTTCGGAAATTCGCATATTTCGGAAATTATTTCGTATTTTGAGATTTCAAATTTCACTTAATTTTAATGAATTTTAACATAATTTAAATTTATTTTGAAATCAGTTTGAATCTACATCGAAATTTCGGGGTTAAAATTATTTCGGACCCCACTGAAATATGCAAAATTTCGGAAATTTCACTGAAATTTCGTTGAAATTTTAACACTGCCTTTGACTCCACCTGCTGGCACTAATGGTAGGTTCCATAGTTTTAAGTAGCTAAAAGAAACAATAGCTCGAGTATTTATACTTTGATCACAAATTAATATCATTTTTAATTCTAGGAGTTACCAGTTGCTTTTGTCTCATTCAAGTCCCGGTTGGAGGCTGCCCAAGCTGCTGAAACGCAACAGCATGTCAATCCGCTGTCACTGGTTACACGTTATGCTCCTGAGCCAACTGAGACAATATGGTCAAATCTGGCTATTCCTTTCCACCGTCTTGCTGTATACAAGCTTGGAGTCTTCATTGCTGCATTTTTACTAACAGTGTTCTTCACCATCCCCGTCACAGCCGTGCAAGGGATAGTGCAATTTGAGAAGATTGAGAAATGGTTCCCACCGGCCAGAGCTGTGCAACTTATGTTAGTGGCGGAAACTTAAATCATTTTGGACAGTTTGCAATCTATCGTTCACCTGGGTACAACAACACTAATACAGGTTTTGATGCTATGTCATCTTGCAGACCAGGTTTGAGTTCCGTTGTAACTGGATATCTTCCAAGCATGATTTTGAATGGATTTATCTACTTGATTCCGTTCGCAATGCTCGGTATGGCTTCTTTTGAAGGCTGCATTTCAAAAAGTCAAACGGAAATCAAGGCGTGCAACATGGTCTTCTACTTCTTGCTAGGAAATGTTTTCTTCCTCAGTATACTTTCAGGATCTCTGCTCCATCAGATAGGAGAATCCTTTACGCACCCTAAAGATATTCCTAGCCGTCTTGCAAGTGCTGTTTCTGCACAGGTAAAGTGATTTTTTTTATTGAATCACATTGCTGTTGTTCCAAGTAACAAGTGCTACATGCTATTGTTTGTACACATGTCTCCAGAAATAAGTTTAAAATTCAGAACATGATGCATTTATCTTACTGACCTGTTTATATTGCAGTCAGATTTCTTCATCACATATATCTTGACCAATGGCATGTCAGGCTTTTCTTTTGAAGTTCTTCAGTTTGGTTTGCTAACATGGCACTTCTTGAAGGCGCATACTGTTGGACATAGTGATGAGCCATATCTGTATGGCTTTCCTTACTACAGAGTTGTGCCCATTGCGTCCCTTGCAGTATTGATTGGAATGGTGTATGCTGTTGTTTCACCTCTTCTGCTTCCGATTCTTGTGATCTACTTTTTACTCGGTTATGCCGTGTTCATCAACCAGGTAGCTTTGTCAGTTAATAAGGCTATTTGCCATACAGATTTCATTATTTTTCTTTAGAAACTAAGTTTATTTATGTCATACAGATGGAAGACGTATATGATATCACATACGACACCTGTGGGCAATATTGGCCCACTATTCACCACTACATCTTCCTCTCGGTCACGCTCATGCAAACTACAATGATAGGTTTGTTTGGCCTGAAGTCGAAGCCGGGAGCTTCGTTCGCCACGATCCCCTTGCTTGTGTTGAACATCATGTTCAACGAGTACTGCAAGGTCCGGTTCCTTCCGACTTTCCAATGCCGGCCGATCCAGGTACCTCTATAGCTGTTTTTGACTTGATCTGTTCCTGTTAGATTTTACGTTCTTTTGAAGAGCATGAAGATAGATTCATTGTATTTGATCTCTTTCTTCTGTATATCTTTGCAAGATCTGCAAGGACAACGATGACCTTGATAAAACCGAGGGGGAGGCGGAATGCAGCTCGGAACATGCGGTCAGGGCCTACACGCCGCCATGGATGCGTCCGACAGGGTCCTCCCCAGAATCTAGCTCAGTGCAGCCTTTAGTCCGTTGTTTGATATAATGTTGTTTCTATGGCTTGTTTTTCTACATAATGTCATTGTGTCTGTAAGTTCTCCCACAACATATTTTAGCGCTGGCATGCAGCGTTGTAATGGAGAGCCACATGCCTCGTTTATGTAATTATTCGGTGGTTCAGTAAGTAATGCGTGATTATCCGAAAATCCATCTCTGCACCCGAGCTCATCTGCACCTGTGCTGATGAAAAAAATCAGACAATTTGATGCGCGAGGTCCGCCCAAAATTCTCTCAGCAAAAAAGACAAACTGGGGTCTGTAAACAAGTTGGCCCACAAACTGGGGTCTGTAAACAAGTTGGCCCAAAATCCTCTCAGCAAAAAAGACAAACTGGGGTCTGTAAACAAGTTCATGTATTGTTTTGGTTTGATTTGTCTTTTTTGCTGAGAGCTGCTCAGATGTTAAAATGACTTAAAATTTAAAACGGGCCTCACACGTTAAATTGTCTATTGCATAAAAAAATTATGATTATTTGAATTTGTTTTGAATTGTTTACGAATTTTTTTCTAACCGGGTGCAGATAAGTTTGGGCACCAAAACGCCCTATTCGTGATTATCCCGTGACTTGTTCCTGCATCTACATATTTTTGACGTGAACAATTTGTTAATTATGTTCACAACTTGCACTACGAAGAAATTGTTACAACTTACAAGCAAGCCAGTAATCAAAGCTGGAGAGAACAAAAATCTTGGCTTAAGTAGAAACCAAGGTAAACATTTTGAACTTGCCATTTAAGATTATGCTGGAATTTAATCTATTTTGGGACAGCCCAATAACTATTTTAGAAATTCCTAATAAATCCTAGAGGCCTACTTAGCCCATTCGTGCAAGGCAAGCGATACTACTAAAGTTTAGTTTCACATTGCTAGTTTAGTGGGAGTTGGACCTCCTTATAAGGGAGGTTCATTCTCCACTTGTATGAGCACGAGAACAAAAGGGACATCCACGTGCGCTCCTCCTCCGCCGCCCAACGCGCCGCGGGTTGCGGGAATGAGCCGATGTCTAAATTTTTTCCACGCACTACGGGTATACGAAAGGTCACTCGGGAGCTGGAAAGTTTTTGCTGTAGTGGATACTGAATGTGAACGCTGCTGCCTGTTTGTTTCGTCTCCCTCGTTCCCTTCAACTCCCGGCGTAGCCTCTCGCCTCCTTCAGTTGCACCTGTAAAAGGGAGGTCGCTCCTCTCAGAGAGATGCACCAGAAGATCTTCTTCCTCTCGCCACAAAGTTCCTGAGCACTGTGCTGCTGCTACAATCTTCCCCATCCCGGCTTGCTGCGTGCACCGCAGGTCGAGACAGTAGGCCTCCGAAACTCCACCGCTTTGAGTCCTGTACGGGAGAAGGGTGATAAGGTTTTTGGGGAGCGCTTAGCGCGGCTACTGTCTTCTTCGTCCCTGATGCCCCGGACTCCGACGACTACTTCCCCGACGACGACTTCTTCCACGACGTCGACAACCTCCTCGACGACATGGCTATTGAGGACACCGACCCCAAGTCTAGTGCTACTGTTGCTACTGTTGTCCCGTACGTGTTCTTGCTTTTCCTGTTAGAGGTCCAGTCACAGTTCCTTGTTCTACTGTCTGCTCTAGATATGTTCGGTTCTAGTTCATATTTACAGAAGTTATTTACCTTGTCTCTGTCAGATCACATGACTTGCTTCATCTCTGCTATTTTAGTCATGCTTTATCTAGTTATTTCATTAATAAAATCATATGGTAAATTGCTCATATTTTCAACAATCCAAAAATCTTATTATAGGCAATTTACCCCAAGTGGTTTTGCTGCTTCCATGAGACCTCCTTTGTTTGATGGTATCCACTATAATAGGTGGCGCGTGAGAGCAGTCTTATGGTTTTAAACCATGAGGTGCTATGACGCCACTCTTGGCAAACTTGAAGGAGAGCATGATGCTCAACAGGCACAAGCTTTTCAGAAAATGGATACCTTGTTTAAGGCTGCTCTCTTGAGTGTTCTTGGTGAGAACATAGTTGATGCTTATGCATCAATTGATAATGGAAAAGATATGTGGGACGCACTCGAGGCCAAGTTTGCGGTCTCGGATGCTGGCAGTGAGTTGTACATCATGGAACAATTCTATGACTACAGGATGACTGAAGAGCGCTCCATGGTTGAGCAAGCTCATGCGATACAATCATTTTCTAGAGAACTTGAGCACTTCAATTGTATCCTACCAGACAAGTTTATTGCCGGAGGTATCATCACTAAGCTTCCTCCCACGTGGAGGAACTTTGCTACCTTACTGAAGCATAAGAGACAGGAGTTTTCTGTTCCGAATTTCATTGGTACTCTTGATGTGGAAGAAAAGGCGAGAGCAAAGGACAACCGTGCTCGAGGTATTGAGGGAGGTTCTAGTGCCAATCTGGTACAGAAGAAAAACTTCCAGCCCCACAAGTTCAAGAACAAGGGCAAGTTTGATGGTAAAGCAAAGTTTGATGGGAAGAACAAGGTTGTACAACACACGAACTTCAAGAAGAAGAATGACAAGAAGAAAGGTGCTTGTCATGTGTGTGGAGCTCTTGATCATTGGGCTCCTAGTTGCCCTAATCGCTATGACAAGCGTCATCTTGGGAAAGGCAACAAGACCGCTAATGTTGTCATTGGAGACACTGACATGAAGGATGCTGGCTATGGTATATTTCCCACTATTCTTTCAGTATTTCATTCTCCTGATTGGTTAATTGACACGGGTGCTAATGTGCATGTATGCGGTGATATTTCAATGTTTTCGTCTTATCAGACCGCATGGGACTTCCACTGTGTTGATGGGCAACGGTTCAAGTGCTTCTGTTCGTGGTGTTGGCATGGTCGATCTGAAGTTTACTTCGAGGAAGATTGTGTGGCTGAAGAACGTGCATTATGTCCCCTCCGTCAATAAAAATCTTGTTAGAGGATCTCTTCTATGTAGAGATGGCTACAAGCTTGTCTTTGAGTCGAATAAATTTGTAATATCCAAGTATGGAACCTTTGTTGGTAAAGGCTATGAGTCAGGAGGCTTGTTTTGTTTATCCTTATCAAACGTTTGCAATAAAGTTGTTAATCATGTTTGCAACAATAGTGAATCAAATGTGTGGCATTCACGTCTTTGTCATGTTAACTTTGGTTGCATGTCGCGACTAGCGAAGTTAAACTTAATCCCTAGTTTCACCACTGTCAAGGGATCTAAGTGTCAAGTGTGTGTGCAAGCTAAGCAACCTCGTAAGTCTCATGTGACTGCGGAAACGAGAAATCTTGCACCACTATAGCTCATACATTCAGATCTATGTGAAATGAATGGTATTTTGACAAAAGGTGGAAAGAAGTATTTTATGACGTTAATTGATGACTCCACTAGATACTGTCATGTGTATCTTCTGAAATCTAAGGATGAGGCTTTGAACTATTTCAAGATCTATAAGGCTGAAGCTGAAAACCAACTTTTGATTGAAAGATGAAGAGGCTTAGGTCCGATCGTGGTGGAGAGTATTTCTCAAATGAATTTGATTCCTTTTGTGAGGAACATGGTATAGTCCATGAGAGGACGCCTCCCTATTCACCTCAGTCAAATGGGGTGGCCGAAAGAAAGAACCATACTCTAACTGATTTGGTTAACGCCATGTTAGATACATTGGGTCTCTCCAAGGCATGGTGAGGGGAGGCGATATTGACTGCATGTCATGTCCTAAACAGAGTTCCCACAAAGAACAAATAGATAACTTCATTCGAGGAATGGGAGAAGAAAAGGTTAAAGCTCTCGTATCTACGAACCTGGGGTTGTTTGACGAAAGTCAATGTGCCAATTCCAAAGAAGCGCAAGCTTGGACCAAAGACTGTGGATTGTGTTTTCCTGGGATATGCTTTTCATAGCATCGGTTATAGATTCTTGGTTGTAAAATCTGAGGTACCTGACATGCATGTCGGTACGATTATGGAGTCGAATGATGCGACTTTCTTTGAAGATATCTTTCCCATGAAAGATATGGCTACCTCATCTAATCAGGAGATACCTAGTTCATCGACTCAGGAACCCAATTACTGAACCTGCCATTTCGATGGAACACTTTGAAAGTCGTGTGGAGGAGAACAATGAAGTTCCTACTAGAAGCAAGAGGCAGAGGACTGCAAAGTCCTTTGATGATGATTTTCTTGTGTATCTCATAGATGACACTCCCAGTTCTATTTCAGAGGCCTATGCATTTGAAGATGCTGACTACTGGAAGGAAGCAGTCCGTAGTGAGATGGACTCAATCTTGGCAAATGAAACTTGGGAGATAACCGATCGTCCTTATGGGTGCAAACCTATATGATGCAAATGGGTATTCAAGAAGAAGCTTAGGCCTGATGGTTCTATTGAGAAGTACAAGGCTCAGCTCGTGGCTAAGGGTTATACCCAAAAGGAAGGTGAAGACTTCTTTGATACTTACTCACCTGTGGCTCGACTGACCACTATTCGAGTACTACTTTCACTTGCTGCCTCACATGGTCTTCTCATTCATCAAATGGATGTTAAGACTGCTTTCCTAAATGGAGAGTTAGAAGAGGAAATTTATATGGAACAACCATATGGGTTCATAGTAGATGGTTAGGAAGGGAAAGTGTGCAAGTTGCTAAAGTCTTTGTATGGACTTAAGCAAGCACCCAAGCAGTGGCATGAGAAGTTTGAAGGAACTTTAACAGCCGCAGGCTTTGTTGTGAACGAAGCTAATAAATGTGTGTAATATCGCCATGGTGGGGGCGAGGGAGTTATCCTTTGCTTGCATGTTGATGACATTCTGATTTTCGGAATAAATCTGAAGGTTATTAAGGAGGTCAAGGATTTCCTATCTCGTTGCTTTGAGATGAAGGATTTACGAGTGGCTGATGTCATTCTGAACATCAAGTTGTTGAGAGACGATGATGGTGGGATTACATTGCTTCAATCTCACTATGTGGAAAAGATCTTGAGTTGCTTTGGCTACAGTAACTGCAAACCCTCTCCAACACCGTATGATGCTAGTGTGTTGCTTCGAAAGAATCGAGGAATTGCTAGAGACCAATTGAAATATTCTCAGATTATTGGCTCTTTTATGTATTTAACCAGTGCTACAAGACCTGACATCTCTTTTGCTATTAGCAAACTGAGCCGGTTTGTCTCAAAACCAGGAGATGTGCATTGGAAAGCTCTAGAGAGAGTTTTGCGTTATTTGAAAGGCACTGCAAATTATGGAATTCACTACACTGGGCACCCAAAGGTGCTTGAAGGGTATAATGACTCAAACTGGATCTCAGATGCTAATGAGATAAAGGCCACGAGCGGATATGTATTCACTCATGGAGGTGGTGCTGTTTCTTGGAAGTCTTGCAAGCAGACCATCTTAACAAGGTCAACAATGGAAGAAGAACTCACAGCACTAGATACAGCTACGGTCGAAGCTGATTGGCTTCGCCGGCTCTTGAATGACTTGCTGGTTGTTGAGAAACCTGTACCGGGTATCCTTATGAACTGCGACAATCAGACTGTGATCACGAAAGTGATCAGCTCAAAGGATAACATGAAGTCATGAAGACACGTTCAGAGAAGATTAAAGTCTGTCAGAAAAATGAGAAACTCCAGAGTTATTGCATTGGATTATATCCAAACGTCTAAAAATCTGGCAGATCCTTTTACTAAGGGTCTATCACGTAATGTGATAGATAATGCATCTAGGGAGATGGGTATGAGACCCACAATATGAGTTGTTCACAGTGGTAACCTATTCTTTGTGATCGGAGATCCCGTGAATTAGATGTGGAAGACAAGCTGTTCGTCAACTGAGAAGAGAGTATCCTTATTATTAACAATACCACTCCATCAAGATGCAATACTCCCCTAATCTGCATGGCAGATTGATGTATATCTTAATGTGTTCTAAGTGGCTCTTTTAAGAAGAGATCTTGTCCTGCAGAACATCTTTTAAAGAGCACACCTATATGAGTCTGATTGTTAAACGTTGCAATCTATGAGAGCAGGGTTCTCTTTAGTAAACTCATGAAAGGTCTCGGAGTATGATGCATGAGCTCCACCCGCGGGGAAGACCCACGGTAGCCCAGTATCGGTCAAGGCTTTGTGTGAAGCTAGATTCACAGAAAACTTGCAGTTCAAGGCCCAGTCCACTGTTTAAGTTGCTTACTAGTGTAGCATAGAGTTCTAGGTGGAAGTTCAACTTAACAGTCTCCACTGCAGTACCGGTATATAAAACAGTGTTTTGAAATCAAAGGCAATTCTTGTGTGCCTCTGGGATCTATTTTGGGACATCGCCATAACTATTTCAGAAATTCCTAATAAATCCTAGAGGCCCACTTAGCCCATTCGTGCAAGGCAAGGGATACTGCTAAAGTTTAGTCCCACATTGCTAGTTTAGTGGGAGTTGGACCTCCTTATAAGGGAGGTTCTTTCTCCACTTGTATGAGCATGAGAACAAGAGGGACATCCACACGCGCTCCTCCTCCACCGCCCGCCACGCCTTGTCACGACACGCCGCGCCGTGGGTTGCGGGAATGAGATGATGTCTAAATTTTTGCCACGCACTATGGGTATACGAAAGGTCACTCGGGAGCTGGAAAGTTTTTGCTGTAGTAGATACTGAATGCGAACGTTGCTTCCTGTTTGTTTCATCTCCCTCGTTCCCTTCAACTCCCGGCGCAGCCTCTCGCCTCCTTCAGTTGCGTCTATAAAAGGGAGGCCGCTCCTCTCAGAGAGATGCACCAGAAGATCCTCTTCCTCTCACCAAAAAGTTCCTGAGCACTGCGTTGCTGCTATAATATTCCCTATCCCGGCTTGCTGCATGCACCGCAGGTCGGGACAGTAGGCCTCCGAAACTCCACCGCTTTGAGTCCTGTACAGGAGAAGGGTGATAAGGTTTTTGGGGAGCGCTCAACACGACTACTGACTTCTTCGTCACGGACGCCCCGGACTCTGACGACTACTTCCCCGACGTCGACAACCTCCTCGATGACATGGCTATCAAGGACACCGACCCCAAGTCTAGTGCTACTGTTGCTACTGCTGTCCCGTACGTGTTCTTGCTTTTCGTGTTAGAGGTCCTGTCACAGTTCCTTGTTCTACTGTCTGCTCTAGATATGTTTGGTTCTAGTTCATATTTGCAGATGTTATTTACCTTCTCTCTGTTAGATCGCATGACTTGCTTCATCTCTGCTATTTTAGTCATGCTTTATTTAGTTTTTCCATTAATAAAATCATATGGTAAATTACTCATATTTCCAACAGATTAGTCTGTGGACATTCAAATACTGGACAAAGTCACCTTCACCAAAGATGTTGGCCAGCTCATGCTTTATCCGCCGACTAGAACACGCAAGCAGCTGAGATTTAAAAGAGCGGCGCCGTTCGACGCCATCTTCCCCACCCAACCTAAACTTCAGCACCATCACGTCGCCCCAGGTGATTGCGACCACGAACCTCCCCAACCTACACGGCCGATCAATGGCACCATGGAAGAGCTGGATCTCCTCGTACTCATCATCCAAGACATAAATGAAGGACCACAGAGATAGACTGAAACCGCTGCGCACTTCTGATATGGCTACCTCTGTCGTTGCCTCCAACACATTCTCGACACACGTCATGGATATGTCGACGGCACCGCAATCACCTTTGATGCGCTGCTTGACTGGTTTCCATGCCCTGCAGTCGTTGCAAGTTATCGCTCCGTCTACCAGCTGTTCATCGTCTTCCTCTCGCTCTCCGTTCTTGATCCTTATATCAAACTCTATTAGGAGAGGGGAGACCAGCTAGATGTCTCTCTTGGGGCCAGTCATTTGAATAAGAGAGCCCTATAAGACTATAGTTGTTATCATTTGATAGTTGTGCATAAAAATTTAAGAAATATCTAAAACTAGAAACCTTATCATTACTACTGATGTGCAAACAATTTCAATAAATTGCATGAATCATGGAATCTTAGAAAACAAAATAATATGGGTTCTACCGACGAACATTGGCCATGTAATCAATTGTTAAAATGAATGATCATGTAAATCATAAATTCTTAGCAAAATATCTATTTGATATCAACAGATGAACGTTAGCCATACACCAATAATTCAGATAAATTAGAGCATAAAGCATGAACTCTTAAAACCCAAAATAATTTGAGTCCTACAAAACAAATGTGACATGTGAGAATGATTATGTTCCCATAGAAATAACTAGAAAAGGCAATAAATCTGTAATACCAAGTCAGAAAATGATAAATACACATGCCACACATGAAATTTACATCCGATTAACAACTGCACAATTTCAGCTTGGTATTATCAGAGGCGAACATATTTATTTTTTTGCCTGGAGAGGCAAATATATTTGCATACACAAATACATCCAGATTGACCCACATAAGATCCTCATGATATAGACACCACAACAATCCGGTCATGCCCATAACTGCTATGCCAAATCAGAAAGAAGGCCTAGTTTATCTAGGTTTTGCGGCCTTAGATGCTTGTGGTTTTTGCCCGGTTTCTCCCTAATTAATTCAACTTTGTTAGATTCTTGGGGTCCAATTTTCATTACAAGTTGTATATTTTTGCGCCTAGTTTCCTTATAAACTGGACAAATTATATCCATCTTAATTATGGAACTTGTGGAAACCCCCTACTCTCTCCAAGAGGTTCCTCGAAAAAAGGCCCGTCTGCGACAAAGAAATGGTATGTCACTGATAAGCCTCTAGACTATCAGATTCCACAAGCACCTAGACAACTAGCTATGAACCGGCAAGGCTCCATGTCAAGCTTAACAATGTTGGCTTTCTTTCACATGTTTGTGCTATAGCAGCAACAATGGTTCAGATACCACAGATGACGAGAATACACAGAAGCTGGATAAAAATGGCACAACAACAACTTTTATCTGCACAGAGGGGTTTCTATTTGTGCACATCACATCATAGTTATTTTTATATGTTCTTAATTAATGTGCACAAGTATAAAGTATAAACATCAAAAATTGGGAACAAAGCAGGTGATAACTCTACTAAAAACAAAACCAAGGCAACAACTAATATGATATTTCCATCCTCTATCCCAGCTTTTATGATTTAAAATTTATCAAGTGGTTGAAACAAGCACCAAGGGAAGTATTTAGGTTGAATCTCATTTCTTCTATGCATGTGACAGGACTCCAAAATAAGTGACTCAACTTTGTACTAACTTTGCTAAAGTTAGTACAAAGTTGAGTCACTTAATTTGGGACGGAGGGAGTATGAAAATAGAATTACCAATGTTCAAAGATAAGTTTAGAACTTTACCTTATGCGTGATGACGGGATCATCCTTACTATGATTTAAAACATAGTTAAGCATCTGATCATTATCATCCCGTGCTGCTATGTACCCATACAATTGTAACACTCAGCCAACATCAATGAGAAAAATTGCAACATGTTCCTTGGAAAATAAAAATTCTGGGTTGGCTTCAAGAACCTCATCGGCTCCAACCGAGCTTTCACCAAGAAGTACATAATATATATAACAATTATTAGTTCATATAGTGGAGAAATTACATATTATGAAAAGATAAACAACATTTTAACCGATGAATTGCGCTAAGTTGTATAGAACCATTGTACAAAGAATACTGTCAGCTAGCTCAATGTAGGCATGAAAAAAAACATGTTTTAAAACACCCAAGTTGAACAAGTTTATGATCCTAAGAGATTTTCATATACATGTAGTTTTTCCAAAATTGATAAAAGTAGAGGTCAAGTATAATACTCCCTCCACCCACAAATGCAAGCATTTATGACATTTGGTTTGTCCACAAATGTAAGCATTTCTGGAGTATTGAACCTCGACCAAAGCAAACCATCACCAAATAATCTCCCAACCTCTCTTCCAACATTGTCGGCAAATGTCTGCCCTAGAAAACTAGAATGCTTACACTTGTGGATGGAGGGAGTACACTCTTATAACAATAAATGGTAGAGACGTCATAATAGCAAAAAACACTTGTATAGATAACATGAATTCATCACATGAATTGCCAAATTCTGTAAGGATAAACAATGAGTACCCTTATTGTGAACCTGGACTCAAATTAGTTAATCCATCAACTTTGGGTCATCTAATTAAGTCCTGTCATGAAACAGTACTCGAGCTATTTGCAACACTTTTTCAGCCACATGGTCCGCATGTCATAGGATAAGCTCTGTGCTACACTTATGATGCTATTTTAGTCACCACACCTTTTGTGACTTGGGCAGCAAATGCTGCACTCATTATAGAATATGGATAAAAACAAGGGAAATGCTTTTATTTTAACACAATATACATAGATGATTTGGTAATTTGGATATATATAGACGTCCTCTCGGTGTGGTCAGTAATGTCGGCATCAAACCAGAAATGCTTGTTCTTGTATATGGCGCCGTCACGGTGGCTGCTATTTCGAAGGATAGAAGCGAAATATATAGCAGGTACAGCCTTCGCGGGATTGTTGTTACCCGTGGCCTCCTTCGTTGGCTTGCTCCCCATCTCCTTGCCGCGGCAAGTTGTGCAAAGAAATCTATCGCAGGAGAAGAGGAAAAGATTTGGTCAGAATCCAGATCCAAAAGTTCATTAAGATTACCATGCATGGTGCTGCACAGAATTAATTCGGAAGTGGGAAACGGAAGGAGGCGAGAGCGGCATGCAGACCGGGGAAGACGATCCAGATGTCTGTTGGGGTGGGCTGATGCCGCTGACGCGGTGAGTGAAGCGTGTCGTCGCACGGGCGCTGGAGTCCACCGGCGAGGGCGGCGGCAGAGGCCGGTGATCGGACGTGAGAGGCTTTGCAGTTGAATCACTGCCGCCTCTCTAGTCCCGGACTAAGGAATTGGCTGGAGATTGTTAGCCTATCTCAACGGCCGGCGCGCTTCTGGATGCGGATCGGCGACAACCTCGGATCACGTATGGCCGGTGGGAAAAAAATTATATGTGACCAGGTCTCATATAAATCAGGTGAGACCCGTCCTGATGGATGGCATGTGGCATTCACAAATCACAAAGCATCTAATCTCTCCCCCCCTGATTTCAGATGGGGGTGGAGTAAATGCTTTGTGATTTGCAAATGCCACGTGTCATCCATTAAAATGGGTCTCACCTGCTAAACCGTGGGATCTGGTCTCATAGAATTTTTTTTCTGGCCGGTGTGCGAGCCTTTTCTTTGCTGTGGCGGCCGGTAGTCTCGGAGATGTCGCCTGTTCCCGCAAGGCAGTTGACGTTCACCATCGGGCCCCACCTTTGTGTACACATGAATGCATTTATATCGTATATGAACGTACTTTTTGTTTACCCGTTCGCTCTGCTATTATATTGTACTGGCACATAAGTCTGTGCATTGCCACGGAGGAAAAAATAATGTACATTTAAATTTAGTGAAAATTATATGTGCAAGCGTAATACTGTGTGCATGCCAGAAGGAACATTTAAATTGTGAATTTTGCCACGTGCGAAGTAACTAATCCACTATTTTTCCGTTCATTGATCGAGGGGATTTAAGGTATAAACTTTATATATTTAGGTCCTGGATTTTGTTAGGTCATTGCACGTCAGAGAAGGCGCGTAAATCTATTTTTCATTCATTCGAGGGGATTTTAAGGTATAAAGTTCCATAATATGAACGTGAGGCAGTTTTTTTTTTCATTTACAGGGCACCTATATAGTACAACAGAAATTGATTCTACTATGCTATTTTTCGGATTTAAGATGTGAAGTTCCATAATATGGGAGTGAGCCGGGTCTTCTCTTTTCCATGCATCTAGATCACGTAATCGAGTCTTCTCTTTTGTTTTCGTTGGGTTGCAATCCTCAAGAAATTTAAGGTTAGCTAGCTCATGTACCAATCCATCCATCCGTCCAGCTTAATCCATCTATCCAACTTACTACATGTAGTTTCATACACGTATATAAATTGGTATCACTGTATGTAAAGAAGGACCATTTAAAAATGTTTTGCCATATTTCCTAGGTAGTTGGCCCGGCTAGGTTGCATGTGCTATGAAAAGCCCAGGCACCGAAACGACGTGTGTTTATAACGCGCGAGTAAACAAAAAGATGAGTTCAAGGATCGAACTCACCACTTCAAAGACCCGACCAAGTGCTGCCATCCACCTGAACAAACACCTTATGCTAACCAATGGGCACCGCCAATATTTAAGAACATATTACAACATCAAATTTTGATTTTTTTAAAAAAATTAACATCTCAAAGTGATCATAATTATTATGAATTGTCGAATATTCTTGGAAACATTAATAATTCTTGAAATTGCAAACAGTTTTAAAAATATGAATAGTGTGTTTTTAAAAAATCATAAATTTTTCGGAAAATATTTTTTTTAAATGGGAACATTTTTCAAATATTTTTTTTAAAACTTGCAACTTTTATAAAAACATGAATATTTTTTAATTTGTGATTTTTTTAAAAACTGGAATATGTTCGAATGTTCAGAAGAATTTTAGAAAATGTGTATTTTTAAACACGGACATATTTTATGTGTTGAGCATTGTTTTTGAATTTTTTTTGGAAAACACAAATATTTTTGAAAAAATGGACATGTTTTTCATTTTATGAAATCCAGGATCCTTTTCAATCTAGCTCACGTACCAATCCATTCATTCTTTGTCTAGCTTAATACATACATCCTTCATCCAGCTTACTACAAGTAGGTTCTACAGATATATAATTGGTACGACTATATGTAAAGGAGCAACGTGGGACTATTTAAAATATTTTGCCTTCAATTGATGAACATTTCACTAAAATAAGAATATTTTTCCAATTTGGAACATTTTCTTAAATGCATTTTTTTAGAAAATCTCGAACAATTTTTTAAAACACACACATTTTTTGAAAAAATGAGAATATTTGTTGAACTTTGAACTAATTTTGGAATGAGAACAAAAGTTTAAAGTTCCATTTCTTCAAAACAGGAACATAATTTGGAATTTTGGACATTTTCCAAAATCCTAACAAAAAAATGAAATTCTGAACATTTGTAAAAACATGAATTTATGAAAAAGGTAAAAAAGGAAACTAAACTTGGAAGGATAATAATTAAAAAGAAACGTGAAAAAAGAGAAAGAAACAGAAAAAATAAATTGAAACATAACACAGAAAAAAGAATATCGGTCCAGACCAACCTTGGGTGCCCTGTGCGAAACCCCGATCATTTGCCGGCACATGCGGCAAATAGGTGGTTATTCCCAGCTGCGTGGGCAGGAACATAAGTGGGCTGGCTTCATTGGGCCACAGTGCGGGGCCCATGTATGGAATTCTGGACAAATCGTTTTTTCCTTTTCTAGCAAACAGATGCACACAAATTTAGTACCACCTTGGATAGTAAAAAAATATTTTACGGCGGTGAACGGATGAAAAAAAACACTTTGCTTTATTAGTACGCATAGATATAGAAGAAAGTAGGCACGAATCTCAGGACATGCACCTATAGCACGAATGCGTACACACTTTTTTCGTTTATAGAGTTGAAAGTTTTATACCGTGGGCATAGCAAAATGTATCAATCTCAGGACATGCATTTATAATACTCCCTCTGATCTAAAATAAGTGTCGTGATTTTATTTAAATTTAAACTGTTCACCAAGGTCGATACACAGATACATACCCCCACGTGGACCAAGCCCCTCCCGGCGACAGACCTCAGCTCCACTTCGTCGGAAATGTGGCCTCTCTGTTTTTTGTCTCTAGCTTTTTGTATTAGTGCTGGCAGAAGAGTGTTTACTTCTCGTGCATTCGCCTCGGAGAAACAAATAGTAATTGGATATTACTACATGATATTCATTTTATTAAGCATAATAAAACTAGATCTTCTTCATTGGCAGGAAGATATGGTCCGGCTGAAGCTGGACTTCACAGGTCACGGTGAGGACTGAGCTGTCACTGTGCTTTCACAAGGATATATATTAGATCTACGTGTGATAAAAATCCTTTATAAATATCAAGTGTAAAATATACTAATATATATGCCAAAATCCGTTAAAAAAATATCTGCGCCAAGTTGTCTTTTACCTCATCAAGTGTAGATTTCATCTTGTAGTACTCTTTTCTTTCTATTTCATTTCATTTATGCAAACATGCCAGACCTTACACTCGAACTAAACGCAGAATCGTCGGTTTGTATGCAAGTACATAAATAAAGGACAAACTGTCTAATTAACGTCCAATAATTCTTCTAAAAAGACGTCCAGTGAAAATAGCTTTATTTGAAAAAAAGCAAGTAACTGACATTTCTTTTGAAAATGGAGTGTTGCTGTGTAGTGATAACTCGTGAAAAGATCTACTCACTGTAGAAGCTACCGGGCTATGCACGAATTTGTTGGTTTGTGGGGAGGGGGAGGTGCTCCCGCCCCTGCTGGTGTCATTTAATTTGCACGTATATCGGCATGTCGGCCCTTGCTATTGCCGGGGGCCAAGAGAGAACGGCTGGTGGTGGGGCTGGGTCCCAGAGCGAAGCTGGGCTTTGCTGTACTCTATCGCTCTTACTTGCTCCCTCTACCGCCTAGTGGACGCGGAGAGGAAGGGGCGCAGAAATATCAGGGAGATCCACGCTGATCGAGGTGAGGCAAACTTTTTCATGGCTGCGCGGCTGGCTCCAGTCGCGCTCCAGCGCGCGCGCGGTGCACTGGGCTAGCCGTCTACTACGAGTAGTAGCGTACACCGGAGGTCAACAGCGGCCGTGTTCCCGTCGCCTGCGGCAGCTGGAACCTTCAGGATTGGAACATCTCTGGCCTGGCTCTATGCAGCCACCTGAGATGGACGCAGCACTTCGTTTCCCACCCTGCGAAATTCTCGCTTTTCTTTCTTTTTCTCAGTTTATTAGTTGACATTAATTACACGATTTGGACGCATAGCCCCCATATGAATTTGGATCACAACATATACCATACGTAGGCACGGTTAATGTCCAAATGGCACCAGGGGATCTATGTCAAGACATGGGTGGCCGTTGTGTAAGAATGATGCCATCTCTTCTATCTGATATGCAGTTTCGAATAAAAATATTAAATTTCATGCACCAAGGTTTTCAAAGGGGAAGAAAAACATACCTAGGTGACATGTACACCAGTAAAAAAGGCCCATTTGTCCTGGTTCATAAGGCCATTTGTCCCGGTTCCCAAATCGGGATTAAAGGGTCGGTACTAAAGCCCCCCCTCCTTAGTCCCGGTTGTGTTACGAACCGGGACTAAAGGCCCTCCACGTTTTTTGATTTTTTTGAATTTTTTTCTTATTTTTGAATTTCTGAATTATTTGCAATTCAATCTCTAATCACCCACTCTAATCACCCCTCATCACAGCTCAATTATGAACCACTCATTCCAAATCGTCTAACTTCCCGACCGGTTATCTATCGTCTCACTACTCCAGCCCGAGCACGCTCAACTTTCGAGTTCTATTCCCTCTAGTTTCCAAGTCTGCACTTGTTGTTTTCCTAACAATACTAAGCTGTCAATTATATTAACCCTTAGGAGTTGAACTTGAGCATTAAGCACCGTTTGTGTTTGAAACTATTATTCTAAAAAATAATAATTATTTATTAACACTAATATTTCTTGAATAAGTACTTTGACCATAGTTTGACCAGATTTGAAAATAGTTTGACCACAGTTTGACCAAAGTTCAAAAAAACTAACAATAATTATTTATTAACACTAATATTTCTTGAATAAGTAGTTTGACCATAGTTTGACCAGATTTGACCATAGTCTGACCACAGTTTGAGCAAAAGTCAAAAAACAAAAAATAATTATTTATTAACACTAATATTTTTTGAATTAGTAGTTTGACCAGATTTAACAAAAAGTCAAAAAAACTAAAATTTGAGCATATCTTTTTTTCCTTTCAGAATTTGAGGATTCTAAAAATTTGCAAACAGGCCTACGACGGTCAAAATCGGATGCGGATTTTCGTGCTGATTTTTTTTGATATATTATGCTTTTTTTTCGACATCGTATACAAAAGATATGGCTGTTTTACTTTTTCATAACACTTTTTTGCAAAACATGTCCAAATTTAAGTTTTTTAATTTTCCTAACTAGTAGATGTAGTTACGTAACTACATCTCGAAGGATTTTAATTTCTGAAGTTTTTACCATTTTCTTTTGTTTTTACAAAACTGAAAAGGCGATACACCGAAGGGGATGGTGGGGTTGTAGGTTTTGAACCTTTAGTCCTGATTTGAGACACGAACCGGGACTAAAGGGCATCGCACCCTTTAGTCCCGGTTTGTGTCTCAAACCGGGACTAAAGGTCTAACCTTTAGTCTAGGTTTGAGACACAAACAAGGACTAAAGGCATCACACCCTTTAGTCCCGGTTCGTGTCTCAAATAGAGACTAAAGGTCCCATTTGAACCAGGACTAATGCCTTCCCGACGCCTTAGCTGCTCGAACCGGGACTAATGCTCACATTAGTCCTGGTTCGTGATGCAATCGGGACTAATGTGTACATTGAGTTGTGACCAAAGCCCTGTTTTCTACTAGTGGTAGTTTCTTCAGTGGCGGCAAGGAAGCAACAATGACGCATGCAAGTACAGAAAACATACAATGCATGTTGGTCATGTTTGACATGGCTTGACCCAATAGCCAAAAACTATCCCATTATTATTTGAAATAATGTGCACAAAGCGGGGTGCTCATAAATATGCAATGTGAAGCAAAAACCTAGAACTTACGTGCACTAACAATTTGGGAAAGAAACTGAAGGTTATTAAGACAATGACACACAATTCCTTCCATACAGACAAAAGAGCAACAAGCATAATAAGGCAATGATATGTATGTTGCATTGGGGCGGGGGGGGGGGGGGGGTATGCAAGAAGGTGGTCAATGTATAGATAATGGGATCCAGGAACTACAACATGGTTGACTGTTGTATAATTGTTGTGCTCAAGCCGAAAAGAAGCTGCCATGCTTGACAACTAAAGTTGACATCCTTGCATCACTAACCTTGCCATAAAAAACGTTCGGAGTTACGATGTGTTCATTCCACATACATGGCATTTACCAGGGTCCAAAGCAAATTGGGTGCAACTTTTGGGAAGAGGTGTATGTGGGTATAGAACATAAGATGAAGGACATGCAAGTGTAGAAATAAGACAATGCATGTGGGGTATGTCCTTATGTGGCTTGACCCAATAGTCAAAAATAAGATGTAATGGAGTGCACTATGGATGTGGTTTCGTATATATGCACTGTGGAACTTTGTGCTATGGAATCAAAACCTACAACTTCCGTCCACCAATGATTTGGAAATAAATGAAAGGATATTCAAACAATGTCAGTGGTTCCTTCCATGCCAGCAATGGAGCATCAAGCTTATAATTAGGCATGTCTCTCTCCACGGAGTGGAAATGGTACGTGGCTCCCAATGAGGCGTGCCGAGAAAAGGAAAGAAATAATAGGAAATATACAGATAGAGGATTAAAGTGAAGTTGAGATAACAAGGAGAATCATAAGAGGGGGAGGGGGGGGGGGATACCGTCGGGCGATGGCGCATGTAGGTGCTCATCTCCAAATAATAGAACGGAGCAGGGGGCGGAAGGATCTACGTTGCGACATGGGTGACCGTTATGTAACGGTTGAGCTTTTTTGTTTGGTCTCACATGTGTACTTAAAAAATTGAAACAAAGAACATTTTTGCGCCAAGATTTTGGGAGAGGATGCGAAGTATACCAAACTAGACGACGGTGTCGTCAAATTGTTTCTTTAGTACCAAGTTAATTAAGAGGTAACATACTCTTTCTTCAAATCTCAAGCAATCCTTTCTTCCCCTGAATTTCAAGGCAAAATCCATTTTGAAAAGGTAACTTACAAATCGATTGCTAGATTTGGCTAGCTAGCATGAGCATAGACAAGCATAGACGAGACGACGATGGATGGAATTGTGGATCAGGCCGCAGCATTGGTTGGCCTGGGGACGTACTTGCGGAGCCAAACCTCACGTTGTCCAATAGAGATCTTGACGAGCCTCTCGCCGTTGAGCACGAGCTTCAGGATCGCCTCTGTCTTGAAGATGATCCGGCCATACATGGGCATGTGGCCTCCCTTGGTCTTCTCCATGAGCACCCTTACCACGCAGTCACCCCACTTCCTGCACACATGCATGCAAACCATGAGACATGATCCAGTTCCAATCATCATGCATCATGCATGCAGATCTCAGTAGATCCATGTGCATAAATAAACTTAATCAATAGATCGACTAGTGTATGTGAGTGCACACTTACTTCCTGAAGTACTCAAAGATCTCCTCGCGATGGAGGGCATTTCCCTTGGAGAAGGTGATGAACATTGAGCGGCAGTCCTCCGGCACGGACACTGGTTGGGAGGTGTAGGGCGCCATGAGCTCCGGCGGGTTGACAATCAGCCCAGTCTCGGACCTCCGGAGCAGGACGTGCAGGCGGTCATCAAATACGAACTTGCCGGCACCGTCGAGGAAGTGGGTGACGCCGCGGACGACAAGGTCCTGGTGGAAGGCGAAGAAGCCTGGCTCGATGCAGACACCGCCTTGCATGCAGAGCGCAGAGATGAGCGGGATTGGCGGGAGCGCGGGCTCCTGGTGGCGAAGACACTCAAGGACAGCGTTGGCCTCTTCTGCGACGACGGCGATGGCGTCGGGTACCATGGCTGGGAGGTGGTGTATGGCGGAGATTGTGCCCTGGTCCAGCCACACCAGCAGCGCCACCGTGTTCTGGGCCTGCTCCGGGCTGCCGCACACGGATAAGAACCGCTCGTATGCCCGCCGTGCGACGTTGTACATGTACAGCACCTCGCGCACCGTCATTGCGGCCATGGTTGCTCCGGTTATTTGGTTTCTTTGGAGAAGAGGCGATGGATGGATGGCCTGAGAAGAGAAGCTAGCAAGAGAGGAGCGAGGAAGGGATGACGGGTCGATGGGGAATGGAGTGATATTTGTAGTTGCTCCTGTTCGAGCGACGCGGCTGCGCTCCGGCCGAGGGAAAGGTTTGATGAGGTGCCAAAAATGGGCTAGCGCGAAAGCTCTTTTCGAATCAATTTCAAACGGTAGCGTGTACACGTAGATGCTTTTCATTTGTTGGCTGGTTTTACATCCTTTTTTGATTTTTAGTTCGTTTTACATCCTAAAACGAATACATATGTCGTTGCTTAACAACTTTGGATGCCGCGGCGCAACACTTGTATATCCTTCTAAATTTGTACTACCTTTTTCTTGGTACCGGTTAATGTTATACTTCCCATAAGATCAACATATAAAATTGAATAGGAATGCTCGGACACACAAGAAAGAAAAAGAAAACAAGACACTCATGCTATTCTTTATTATAGATACTCTCAACAACGAATACAACGAAACATGAAGGAACAATAGAACACATTGCAATCTATTACATACTACAACTTTTACTATGCCATGATAATAGATAATAATAATGATAAAGGTGTGATACAATACTAGGGCACCTCCCCCAAGCTTGGAACAAGCCAATGGTGGCTCGCATACCCAAGTACTCAAGTTTCATTCTTTGGTGATGGGTGGTGATGGAACACACTTGTCATCCTTCGTCCAAGGCATAGGTTCTCGATCAAGAAAAGAAGAAGTGGTCTCCGGGATCTTGAAATTTGCAGCCAAACCCATCATCTTGAAATTGGTTTCATATTCATAGTTTTGATTATGCAGATCATAAATATGAGCTCAGAGATCTTCAACTTTGACGTGGAGGGGATCAATTGCCTCCTAAGTCTTGGCACACTCCCACTTCTGTTTACAGAGCAATTCCGTGATCATGGTGTGGTTTGAATCTAGTCCATGCTCCACCATGCTCTGGCACTTGAAGAGTACTTTCTCTATGCCCCTGAGCCTAGTCTTCTCATCTCCCTCCTTCTTGGGCCCTTCAAGATACTTGATGTGCAACACCCCATCCCTATACTCCAAGGTTTTGAGATGCATCAAACCCCAGGGAGATAAGGGATTAAGGGTTGATGACCTTCTCAAAGAACCGATCCTTAGAGGAGCTTGACGATGACATAGCGACCTAGCTCTCAAAACCATGACAGAAAAAAGATTGAAACAAAAATAGGAGGAAAACTTGTCATACATATATCAAAACATCCAGGGGAATTTCTATGAATTTTTTCTGTGCCAAACAAGCATACAGGAAAGAGATGGAGCCAGGTAGGTGTACGGGGGGCCCACACGGCCACACGGCGCCCTAGGGGGCGACACCAAGGCGTGTAGGCCCCTGGTGCACCCTAAGTTCTTCTTTCCCCCCAAAATTATTAAATGTTCCAAAATTGATATATATATATATATAATTATTATTTTATGAATTTTTCAAATCAGTCTACATACCATACGATGTACCTATTCCCTTTTCCGGGTTCTAGAGGCTTCCCGAATGGTTTCTTCTATGCATTCTTCCGGTCTAATTACTTGAATAATGTCTGAATCTATGTTAATGGGATTACCGACAGTATAATGTGTTAGTATTTGCCCATTTACTACCTTCGGTTTATCTCGTTTGGCTTTATTGATCTTAATGTTGGGAACATAGCATGCAATCTCAAAATTTTCCTACGATCACGCAAGATCTATCTAGGAGATGCATAGCAATGAGAGGGGGAGAGTGTGTCCACGTACCCTCGTAGACCAAAAGCGGAAGCGTTAGTTAACGTGGTTGATGTAGTCGAACGTCTTCACGATCCAACCGATCCATGTACCGAATGTACGACACCTCTGTGTTCAGCACATGTTCAGCTCGATGACATCTCTCAAACTGTTGATCCAGTAGAGGGTCAAGGGAGAGTTTTGTCAGCATGACGGCATGGTGACGGTGTTGATGATGTGATCCGCGCAGGGCTTCGCCTAAGCACTACGATGCTATGACCGGAGGAGTAAATTATGGAGGGGGGCACCGCACACGGCTAAGATAATAACTGTTGTGCCTTTGGGGTGCCCCCTGCCCACGTATATAAAGGAGGAGAGGAGGGGGCGGCCGACCTAGAGGGGGAGCGCCAAGGGGGGAGTCCTACTAGGACTCCCTAGTCCAAGTAGGATCCCCCCTTCTTTTTCCGGAGTGGGAAAGGGGGAAATAAGTGGAGAGGGAGAAGGAAAAGGGGGGCTGATGTCTACTACGTAACCTTCTTCTTGTAGACGTTGTTGGTGTTGGGGAACCGCAGTAATTTCAAAAAATTCCTACGATCAAGCAAGATCTATTACTAGGTGAAGCATAGCAACGAGAGGGGAGAGTGTTGTCTACTACCCTCGTAGACCGAAAGCAGAAGCGTTGTGTCAACGCGGTTGTTGTAGTCGTACATCTTCACGATCCGACTGATCCTAGCACCGAAGGTACGACACCTCCGCGATCTGCACACGTTCAGCTCGGTGACGTCCCGCGAACTCTAGATCTAGCTGAGGTCGAGGGAGAGTTTCGTTACCACGACGGCGTGGTGACGGTGATGATGAAGTTACCGGCGCAGGGCTTCGCCTAAGCACTACGATGATATGACCGAGGTGTGTAACTATGGAGGGGGGCACCACACACGGTAAACAATCAACTTGTGTGTCTATGGGGTGCCCCCTCCCCCGTATATAAAGGAGTGGAGGAGGGGGAGGGACGGCCCTCTCATGGCTCGCCCAAGGGGGGAGTCCTACTCCCGGTGGGAGTAGGATTCCCCTTTCCCTAGTTGGAGTAGGAGAGGAACACTACTCGGAAAAACCTTACCAATAGCGTGGGTTTTTTGCATACCAGTAGCGTGGGTGCCCGCGCTACAACTAAATATTAGCAGTAGCGCGTTTTCCACCCCATGCTGCAGATATACTAAGTACTAGTAGTGTCGGGGGTTGGGTGCGACATATGCCAAAGGATGGCTTATCATGGTGGGAGCGAGTAGAACGTCGCCGGTGCCTGGAAGCGGGATGAGGCGTAGACACAAATGCCGGCGTACTTTACCCAGGTTTGGGGCTCTCATAGGAGATAACACCCCTACTCCTGCTCCGTGGAGTCTCCGCATGATCACTAAGGCACTAGCGAATACAACGGTGCTCCTCGAGCTGTATGCTAGAGGTAGAAGGAGGCGGGGCTTGCTCTCTTCTCCCTCTATATATGAGTCTAGTTCTATCTGGTTTGGAACCCTTTGCATGGGTGCCCTGGGGGGTTTATATAGGCCTACCCCCCAGGGGTACATTGGTAATCTGGCCGGGTGTAGGGCCCGGCTGTCAGCATCTCCAGTCGCTGGCTTCTCCGCCGGCTGCTGGGGCCCACCGACTGGTCTGGTACGGAGCCAACAGGCCGCCTCCGCCGCTGGCGGGTCTGGTTGGCTGGTTACTGTAGCCGCAAGGCTAATGACGCATGCTTGGTCGGGGGAAGGGTGTGGCTACAGTCCCGCCGTCTGGTGGGAGATCACTGTAGCCTCACCGTGTCTCATCTGGTTAATGGCGCACGGGCCCCGAGGGAGGGCCTGACCGTCTCCCAGAAGCCGGAGCCCCTTGGGTCCGACTGGCCAGGCTACGCCACCCTCTGGGCCCTGGCAGCTTGGTAGAGCCCACCGCCTGTAGGCCATACCAACAGGCCGTCGTGGGAGCATGCCCTGCTTGTTAGGGGTGACATCAAGGGTGGAGTGGCAACAATGTCGTGTGGTGCGGAGATCTCCGCTTGTACGGGGCACTGTGGTCACGCCAAGCCCGGGATACGGGGGTGATGGGCTACACTATAGCCTCACCCTATCTTGTCTTCTTAATGGGGTGGCGCAGACTCTGAGGGCGCCGGGGGCCGCCTGCTAGAAGTCGGCCTCTCCGGAGGCCGCGAACTAGGAGTCGGCCCGTCTTGGTGCCGTCTTCTGGTACTTGGCCGTTTTCTGGCAGCCGGCCGTATAAGCTAGCCGGCCACCAGAAGGCGGCACTTCATTCTGTAGGCTCGTGGGGCGCCGCAGGCCCAATGTCTTGAAATGCTCAGGGACCCGGGTTGGGCTACCCGTGGCCCATTACTCTGACAGTAGTCCCCCAAGCTGGTGAGGCGCCGTGGCTGATAAGTCGGGGAGCCTCATCAGTTTCCTTCCTCACTATGTTTTTGCCAAAGGCGTGAGCCGCCTCCTGGCGTGCCGGCTGCCAAGAGCCTACATTACCAGGCGGGTTCGTTTGACAATTTCGAAGCGCCAAGGCGGGAAACATGTGGCGTGCCGGGTAAGCCTCTGGGCTTGCCGCCCGCTGTAGATACGCCATGCGACGCATGCCAGCCGGACCAGTCCTGCCAACCCACGCTCACGATGGGATGTGACAGCGGACCGGGCCTGCCCCCACCGGGCCTCGGCACGCGGGTGGATTTACTACGGCCAAGGCGGGTGGTTGCGATTCCGGGGGGAGTTACTGCGCTGTAACTCTATGGAATAAACGCGGGGTCGTGGGGTCGTGGGCGCAGTTAATCCCACAATCCCACGCCCGCCCCCTCGGCTTCGCAGCCCGAGGGCTATAAGTAGGGGGAGGAGGGGGAGCAGCGGAGCACGCGCGCCCTCCCCTCCCATCGCCATTTTCTCCTTCTTCCTTCTCTGTTGCTGCCGCATCTCTGCGCTCCGCCATGGCGCCGCCGCAGCTAGCCGCCGCCAGCTCCCTTCGCCCCGAGCTTCTCGCTCAGTCTCGCCTGGAATCCTTGGTGCGCGAGAAGGGAGGAGACTGGGACGACTCGCTGGTGATCGATGACCACCTCACCTTCCTCCAGGCCATGCATCGATTGCCCGGCGCGGGCTTCGTCAAAGTGCGCATGTCACCGAAGAAGGAAATCTCGCCGGCGCCACAAGGAAACGAGTAGGTTGTCTTCCGCTCGCACTTCCTCCGGGGTTTCGGCCTGTCAGCGAGCTAGTTCTTCCGCTTCTTCATGGAGTTCTACCGTCTCCAGTCGCATCACCTGACACCGAACACTGTGATGCTGCTGTCCGCCTTCGTCACGGCATGCGAGAGCTACCTCCTCATTCTCCCCACCATCAAGTTGTGGGGAGCCTTCTTCTACACCAAACTGGGCACCTCCGCCAAGGAGAAGGCGGCCCAGTGCAGTGCCTTTGTCGCGGTGCACCAGCCGTCGGTGAAGAACGCCTTCCCCATCATCAAGCTGTCACAGTCGGTGAAACTGTGGCAGAAATCATATTTCTATGTGGAGAACATCGACCCGACAGTCGACTTCATCAACTTGCCGCCCTACGAAGCCGGCCCTCCGGCTGAACCTTGGTCCAACTGGGGCTACAAGCCGAAGCCCGTGTCCGCCGACGCCATCGCCACCATCAACCGGCTCCGTGTGCTGACGGAGGCGGAGGGACTCGTGGCGTCTGACTTGCTAGTCGCCTTCATCGAGCGCCGGGTTCTCCCGCTCCAAGGCCGACCTCATCTGATCTATCAGATGAGCGAGCACCACAACCCAAGCCGAACATGCACAAGAGCCATGCCGTCTGCCGAGTGGCCCGGCTGGTGAATGAGATCACCGAACTCAAGCTGTCAAAGGGATCTTGGCGGTTTGGCAAGCGGCCATACTCCTGCGCCAACCCATCGCCTGTTGTAAATTCTTCAGCTCTCTCTTTTTAGTACTTGTCTCGGTCTTGATCTCGGTCTTGAATAGTCAATCTTTGGATGTAGATCTATATGTCTCCGTCGACAGCCGCCGTCGTGGGGCCGAGTGGAGACTACCAGCCGGACCGAGAGGTAAGAGACGTGGACGACCTCGACCTGGGGGCGTCCCCCTTGGAGGATGATGCTGTAGGCGGCGGCGACAGAGCATGCGGCTCTGAACAAGGGGGCGGCATCAAGACTTGGCCCGACGACGACGATGAGGAAGACGAGCCGCGCCCCACGTGGGGCGCCAGCAGAGCGGGCGCAGGCCCCTCCACTGAGCCGACTGCTCGAGGCGGCTCACGCAAGCGAAAGCAAGGCACCGTCTTGTTCGGCAGGGTGCCGAAGAAGGTCAAGAACCCGGCTGCCGCGACCAGGCGGAAGGAGGCTGCGGTGAAGGCGGCCAAGTTTCGAAAGCTCCCGAAGGCGCCTCCCATGGTGTCAGCGTCAGTATCTGTTCTCGTGCGTTTCCTTTCTTGCTGATTCTATCTAAGCTTTATTGCTTCATTTTTCTTGACTTAGGGCCCCGCTTTCTCTTGAGAGGTCGACCGCCGCCTCTGTTATTGGGTCGGCGGAGACCTCCGCTACCACCCGGCGAGTCGATCCGGCCGCCGACCTCCCAGATGCGCAGGAGCGAAACCCGCGGGAGGCGCGCGAGGAGGAGGAAGCCGCTCACCTGGAGAAGGCGGAGGCAGACAAGGCGGCGGCCTCCACACTGAAGAAGCTGGCGGAGTCTAAAGCTGATGTCGCGGCAAAGAGGCGGCTTGAAAAGAATGCGCGCCGCCAGGAGCCGCTATTTGTTGCCCCCTTGAACTCCGCGCCACCCCCACCAGAGTTTACGGCACCGACTGGGGGGAGCCGGCGACGAGCAACCGACCCTGGAGAGGGAAGGCGGCGACGTCGTTATGTCGGACGTGGTCGTGCCTCCACCTCCGCCACCGCCATCTGGAGGGGCGCGAAATGAGCAGCCAGCCGCCCCGCCGACGCCACCAGCCGGAAATGAGGTGGTGACGGGCCCGACTCCTGAGGCTCACACGCCCACGCATCGTCGCCTCGCGAAGGCGGCCTCAGCGCCACGACGCTGGAAACCGGCGCCGCGAGCTCGTCAGTCCCGGACACCGAGGCGTCCAGTGCTGCGCTCACCGGCTGGGTGCGTGGAGGCAGGACGGGAACCCTAAACCAGGCGATCCTTGACGTCCAGGCCAAACTCTGGGCTAAGGCCGACGCTGTCAAGCGGTGCAACGAGGCGTTCCTGGATTCGCGAGCGGCCATTCGGATGTGCTTCTTGCTTCTTCATTTTTTGGTCCTTGTATTTCTCGGTGGGGGCGCGCCAGCGCACCCACTGGGTGTACTCCCCATGTTTCGGGCCGGCTGCTGAGCAGGCGGCCCGGAACTTTGAATTGCAAGCTCCGGGTACTAGCTTTGTCTATTATCCTCGTTGCAGGATTATCATAACCTCTACGTGGCCACCTTCAACTCCATCGTCCGAGAGCTTTCCCAGCAGACCTCCAACTTGTCAGAAAGCCGGAGTAAGTCTTTGTTTTCTTTCTCCGCAGGGACGCGCTGGCGCACCCGCGGGCTGTAGTCCCTGAGATTCGGGCCGACTACTGAGCAGTCGGGCCGGATCTCCCCGGCAATTGCATTTCTTATTTGTGGATTGTTGACATATTTTTCTTCTTCTACTTTTGCAGAGGCCAACACCGTCCTGCAGCAGCAGCTGAGCGGAGCCAACACCGTGTTGCGTGCCAAGGAGGCAGAGTGCGGCAGGCTGATCGAGGAGCGTGACCGGCTGGCCACACAGCTGTCAGAGCAGGCGGAACTTCTCCAAAAGGCTTAGAAGGAGGCGGGGGAGAAGGAGTCCCATCTCCTTGCCGAGTTCGAGACCGAACACTCCGCCAGGGCTGACAAAGAGATGCAGCTAACTGCCGGCTTCAGTAGTATTGAAGACATGGTCGATGGTAAGCTTCTTCTTTTTCTTTCTTTGAGTTGTCGGCCTCTAACCGGGCCGACTGCTAGCTTCAGACCTCTAACTTCTTTGTTCTCTGCCCGAGCAGACTTCTTCCCCGGCCACTTTGGTGCCGCCAACCAGGCCATTGAGGTTTATCGCGAGTAATGGAGGGCGGACGGTGTGAAGATTGCCGCGACTCCCCCCGAAACCTTTGCGAGCAGCTTCTCAGCATCCAAGCCCGCCTTCGGCCGGCTCATCGTATGCTGCGTCGTCTTCAGCGTGTCGGAGCCCAGGCGGTCTCCGCCCTATGGCCAGACATGCCGGCTCCGTGCACTCCCAGCCAGACTGCCGACTGGCTGGAGGTGGTGGCCGGCCGTCTGGAGGCTTGGAAGGGCTCCTCGGCCCGGGCTGGAGTGTGCCGGGCCTTGGAATTTGTCAAGGCATGGTACCCTGGGCTAAATCTAGCCCAGATGACTACGTTTCGGCAGGAGGCCCAGGAGGAGCTGGTGGCGGTGGAGGGTGATCTTGTTAGGCAGGCGGCGGCGACCGCCGAGTACACCAACACCAGCATCTTCATCCCGGAGCTAGCTGAGAATGGTGCCGAGGCGCCACCGGAGTGGTTTGGGCTGAACCCGGAGGACGGCGAGGATTCGGCCGAGGTTATCGACTCCAGTGACGAGGGAGAGGACAAGGAGGACGAGGAAAGCGGAGAAGGTGCCCAGAGGTCGGAGCGGACGGCCAGCCTCCACCTGGCCGTGCCTCGAACAATGAGCCGAGCTCGAGCTTGTCGACTGCTACTGGAGGCGACCATGTGGAGACCGACCAGCCGTCCACTCGACCAACCGGCACCGCTGACTCTGCCACCCAGCCGGACCCCTCTGCTGCTCCCTAGGCCGTCGATTTTATTTTTCCTGCTTATCAGTCTTGACAAACTTTGTTAAATTTGCACAATTCCACCCGCGGGGTGTATTTCAAACTTTGTTGAATGCTGGCCAATGGGCCTTTTGATATGTAAATATTCTTCGACACAAGTTGTGCTCTTTGCCGAGTTCTGACTTTTTCTTACTTTCTGCTCCTTGGCTTTTTACTTTGCCGCCCTCCCTTTCCGGCTGAGTCAAGCACTTAGCTGCTTTGGGGAGAGCAAGTACTGAGCCGACTAGAGTGTTGGCAAGGTAAGTAGAAGACGGCCGGCCGGCTGCTCAGCAGCCGGTCGATGGGGCGGGATGCCGGCTTAGATTACGTGCGCGCTTTGTTTCCTTAGCCATTTTTCCTGTGGACACCGTTTCTGCAACCCCTGCCTGCCGGACAGTCGCTCTGCGAGTTGCGGCTTCTGGCAGGAGAAGGTTTAGGTGCCAACACACTACTTGTATGACTGCAGGAAGTGGCACATAGTATAAGGCGGCGAGCCCCCGGGCTGACTAGTCGAACTCGGTGCCAGGCGGAATGATGAAATAACACATTTATAGGCATAATACTTATCATATAGATAAAAGAGGGTAGTCCCCGATCTCTTCTCGAGGGACCCGGAGTCTTCGTACTTAATACAAAAGGTAGCATGGTACATACTGCATTAACTGTAAAAATCTTCAGAGGAGGTTTGCATTCCACGGCCTCTCTGTCTCCTTGCCGGAGTCGTCTCTCTTGCGTGCTCTGGGCTTCTGAGCATCGATCAGGTAGTAGGAATCGTTGCCCAGAACTTTGCTGATGATGAAAGGGCCTTACCAAGGTGCCGAGAGCTTGTGCTGGCCGGCTGTTCACTGTATCAGCCGGAGCACAAGGTCTCCCTCTTGGAAGGATCTTGGATTGACCTTCCGATTGTAGTATTGATGTAGATTCTGCTGGTAGATGGCAGACCGGCTGAGCGCCTCGTGCTTCTTTTGCCTCCTCCTCGGTGTACATGGTGACTCGAGGGGAGTCAAATTCTATGTCCGTGGGGATGATGGCTTCAGCACCGTAGACGAGGAAGAAGGGTGTGAAGCCGGTTGACTTGTTCGGTGTTGTGCGCAGGTTCCATAGGACGGCCGACTGCTCATCGAGCCAGCAGCCGGCCGAACGCTCTAGAGGCTCGACCTGTCGGGGCTTCATGCCGGACAAAATAAGGCCGTTTGCTCGCTCCACTTGGCCGTTTGACTGCGGGTGGGCAACGGATGCTAAGTCCAGTCGGATGCCCTGTGTTGCACAGAAACGAGCCAAAGCGCCCTTGGCAAAATTGGTGCTGTTGTCGGTGATGATGCTGTGTGGTATGCCATACCGAGTAGTGATGTCTGCTATGAAAGTCATAACAGTCGGCCCATTCAGATTCTTGATTGGCTTTGCTTCTATCCACTTGGTGAATTTGTCCACGGAGACAAGCAGATGAGTCATGCCGCTGCATGCTGTCTTGAATGGCCCCACCATGTCCAGCCCCCAAACGGCAAAGGGCCAGGTAATAGGAATGGTCTTGAGTGCATAAGCCGGCAGATGTGACTTGGAACGGAACTTCTGGCACCCTTGACACTTCTGGACCAAATCTTTGGCATCTTCCAGTGCAGTCGGCCAGAAAAAACCGTGACAGAAAGCTTTGGTAACAAGTGATCTTGAAGCCGCGTGGTGACCACATTCGCCTTGGTGGATATCTTTAAGGATTGCTTGGCCTTTGCCTGGTTCTACGTAGCGCCGGTACACACTAGTGACACTGCGCCTCACCAGTTCTCTATTGGCGATGGTGTATGCTGCTACCTTACGTTGCACTTGTCGAGCCGAGATCTCATCAGTCGGCAGCTCTTTGTTCACCAGATAGTTGAGGATGGGCTAAGCCCATGAAGGTGCTGCTATTTCTTCGACTGCCAGAACTGTAACTTGCATGCGGGCGGGTGGGCCGGGAGGCGGTGGGTTGGAGTCGGCTGCCGCTTGCTGAGTTGGTGAAGTCCCCGGGCTGACTGCTATAGTCCCCGGGCCGGGTCCTGAAGTCCCCGGGTCGGGTCCTGAAGTCCTCGGGCCGGGTGCGACTATTGTAGTCCCCGAGCCGCCTGCCGAAGTCCCCGCGCCGGCTGCTGGAGTCCTCAAGTCGTATCCGACTGCTTCATGAGGAGCCGGCACGAAAATGGAGTCTGATTCTAGCGACAGCCTGACAGACAGCTTGAGCAGGCGTTGCAGGGCGACGCCGGCTGGTATTGCTTGCCGGGTGGAGCCGATCCGTGCCGACGCATCTGCTTGCTCATTATCATTTCTTGGCACATGGAGGAACTCACACCCTTTGAAGTATCCACTAAGTTGTTGTACGAGGAAACAGTAGCTTGCCATGTTTGCATCCTTGGCGTCCCAGTCGCCCGACGACTGCTGGACCACCAAATCAGAATCGCCATAGCACAGGATCCGGCGAATGCCGAGTTCATTGGCAAGCCGGAGCCCGTGTATGAGTGCTTCGTATTGAGCTACGTTGTTGGAGGTGACAAAGTGAACTTGCAGTACATATCTGAGCTTGTCGCCTTTCGGAGAGGTGAGGACGATGCTGGCTCCCAAACCGGCGCACATCTTGGAACCATCAAAATGCATCCGCTAATGGGTGGAGTCCGGTGCTGGTGGCAAGTACTGGGTCTCGGCCCAGTCAACGAGGAAGTCGGCCAGCGCTTGTGACTTGATGGCAGTGCGGGGCTGGTAGTAGATGGTGTAGGGGGCCAAATCTATGGCCCATTTGGCCATTCGGCCTGATGCATCTCTGCTTCCAATGATCTCGGCAAGCGGAGCAGTGCAGATAACAGTGATGGGGTGCTCCTGAAAATATGGCTTCAGCTTCTTGGCGGCAAAATGCGCACCGTAGCACATCTTCTGATAGTGGGGGTAATTCTACTTGGAGGCGGACAACACTTCTCTCAGGTAATACACCGGCCTTTGGACTGGTAGTGCTTTTCCTTCCTCCTTGTGCTCCACAACTATGACTATGCTGACCACCCGACTGGTAGCGGCGATGTAGAGAAGCATAGGATCCTTAGTAGTCGGAGCCGCTAGGATAGGCGGGGTGGTCAACATCTTCTTGAGCTGGAGAAAGCTTCGTCCGCCTTGTCGTTCCACTAGAAAAAGTGGTCTTCTTCATGAGCTGGTACATGGGAAGAGCCTTCTCGCCCAGCCAACTGATGAAACAACTGATGGATGCCAAGTAGCCGGTGAATTTTTGCACGTCCAACAGTCGGGTGGGCACTTTCATCTGCTCGATGGCCTTGATCTTCACTGGGTTGCACTCTATGCCGCACTCTGAGACCAGGAAGCCAAGAAGTTGGCCGGCTGGTACTCCAAAGACGCATTTCTCCGGGTTGAGCTTGATTTGGAATCGGCGCAAGTTTTCAAAGGTTTCCTTGAGGTCTTCCAGCAGCATGCCACACTTCTCCGTCTTCACCACCACATCGTCTACGTAGACATGGGCGTTTCTATCGAGTTGCTTAAGGAGACACTTCTGCATGCAACACTGAAACATGGTGCCGGCATTCTTTAAGCCGAACGTCATGGTCAGGTAGCAGAAGGCTCCGAATGGGGTGATGAAGGTGGTCTTCAGCCTGTCGGCTGGGCTCAGCTTGATTTGGTGATACCCTGAGTATGCATCCAGAAAACTCAGCAGCTCGCATCCGGCCGTGGAGTCTATCACCTGGTCAATTCTCGGAAAATCAAAGGGATCCTTGGGGCAAGCTTTGTTGAGGCTGGTGTAATCAATGCACATGCGCCACTGCTTATTCTTATTTAGCACAAGGACCGGGTTGGCTAACCATTCTGGGAAGAACACTTCCATGATGAAGCCGACAGCTAGAAGCCAGGCTATCTCTTCTCCAAAAACTCTTCTCTTCTCTTCTGACAGGCGGCGCAAGGGCTGGCTGACCGGCTTGGCATCAGGTCGGACGTGTAGTTTGTGCTCGACGAAATTTGTTGGAACACCCGACATGTCCTTGGGAGACCATGCAAAGATGTCCCGATTCTCACAGAGGAAATCAACGAGCCCGCCTTCCTATTTGCTGTCAATGTTTGCACCTATGGGAGAGTACCTCTCCGAGTGCTCCGGGTCCAAGGGTATCTTCTTTGTTTCTTTTTCCGGCTTGAACGAGCCCTCAGCTTCCGACTCCTTGGGGTTTGGTGACATTTCCGGCTGCTTGCCTACCATCGCCACAACCCGGTCAAGGAGCCGCTTTTCTGCTGCAATCACGAGGGACTCGGCTAGCCGACTGCTGTCTGCCGCACAAGCGGATGACTTCTTGTAGTCTCCGGCTATGGTTAAGATTCCCTTGGTACTTGGCATCTTCATCTTGAGGTAAGCATAGTGGGGGACCGCCATGAACTTGGCTAGGGCAGGCCGGCCAAGTAGCGCATGATAGGGGCTCTCAAGATCCACCACCTCAAACCAGACTGGCTCTTGGCAGAAGTGATTTTTATCTCCGAAGAGAACGTCAATCTGGGTCTTGCCGACTGGTGAGCAGGAAAGGCCAGGAACTATGCCATGGAATACAGTCCGGCTGGGCTGAAGCTGCTTCTGTTTGATTCCCAATTTCTCCATAGTGTCACGGTATAGGATGTTGATGCTGCTGCCTCCATCTATCAGGACTCGGGAGAAACGAGCAGCCCGCCTCTCTATTACGAAGGTGTCATCTAAGAACAGGGCATAAGAACCAGGAGAGAGCATCACCTCCGGGTGGTCAGCTCTGCTCCAACTAATAGGCTTTTCAGACCAATGCATGAACTCTGGGGTCTCTGATGCTACTGCATGCACTTCTTGCTGTCATTGCCAATTGCTGCGCTTATCGTCTGCCACACTGGTGAACACGACATAAGCTCCATGCTCCCCAGGATAGTCATCTTGTATGGCGCCGACTGGCCGAACCGCCCGCTGCTGGGGTGGAGGAGGCGGCGGGCTGGCAGGCGGAGGAGGCAGGAGTCCGTCACCCTTGGCAATTCTGGTGAGCCAATGGCAGTTCTGAATGGTGTGGTTGGACGGCTTCACGCCGCTGTGGAACTTGCAGGGTGCATCAGGAGTCTGCTCATATGAGAAGGTGGGCAACCAGTTGAGCTTGCCACCCTTCTGACGCTTGGGTGGAGGCTGCTCCTCCGGCTGTTGGTCTTCAACTGTCGCCACCTGCCGGCTGGTGGAAGCCGGCTGCGTGTCCTTGGGCTTGTTGTCATTCGGATGCTGACGCCGACTGGCCTCACCAGCTAGAGTCCGCGGAGCTTGAGGAGCCACCTTGCCAGATGCGTAGACTTGGATCTCCGCCTTCATGGAGGAGTCGGCCATGGCGTACTTGTCTTCTATGATCAGCAGTTCGTCAAGGGTCGCCGGCTCGTCGTAGAGAAGTCGGTGCTTGAGGAGGCTGCCCTCTCGACACCCGGCAGTATAGTACTCGATGGCCTGCACCTCGTGCATGCCTTTGCAAGAGTTGCGCAGCTCGGCCCAATGCGTGAGGTAGTCGCGAGTCGATTCGCTGGGGCCTTGGACGCAGAAGGAGAGCTGGCGGGGCTTGGGAGGCCGCTTGTACGTGCTTGTGAAGTTGCGGATGAAGGCTTCAGTGAAATCAACCCAGCTATTTATGCTGCGGGGCTTCAGGCTGTTCAGCCATGTCTGGGCCATGCCCTGGAGCATGAGCGGGACGTACTTCACAACAACACGCTTGTTGCCATTCGCTATGCTGACGGTCGTGGAGTAGTCGACCAGCCAGTCTTCCGGCTTCATGGAGCCGGTGTACTTGGGCGTATCTCTTGGAAGCGTGAACCCCTTAGGGAAAGGCTCATCTCGGATCCGGGGGCCGAAGCAGGGAGGACCCAGTGCGTCTTCTTCCTCCAGCGCCAGGGATCGATTGAGGCGGTCAATCCGGTGGCGGGCGTCGTTCTCTCCGACTCCTTCCCGGCGGCCAAGGCGGTCGCCGAGTGTCGGGTGCGTGACAGGCGGCGGGGTGGGATATCTCTCCCCGCGAGGCGGAGGGGGAGGCAGGTTGCCTCGTCGCTCCACGGCTCGAGGGTGGCCTTCTGTGTCACGCTTGATGGAGAAGCAAGTCCGACTGTGGCTAGCAGCCGGCTCCTTGTCTTTTCGCTCGCGGGCGCCGCCTACAGTCGGTGTTCGGGATGTCGCACCGTGGTCCCGGCGAGGAGGCGGATCGTTGATTCGCTGGTTGGACACTCCAGTGCGGCAGCCGGCTTCATGCTTCTCGGCGGCCGCGTCAAGGAGCTGCTGGACGCGCTCCGTCATGTGGCGACGCTCGTCGCCATCAAGCTTGTCTAGCTCGTCTGCTGCCGCCTAGGTAGCTTGTATGTTCTCCACAGGCATGGCGTAAACGGGGCGATCTGCCCCGAACATGCTGGCAACGGCCGCGCCATGCTGCCGGATCACGCCAACGCGGCTAGGCCCACCGGGAGCGGGCGTGCCGCCATCGGCTTGGTCCATCTCACGCCGCTAGGCCTCCGAAAGGCGTCTCATGCTGGCCAGCCTGTTGGCTCTTTCGACGAGCTGGACGCGGCGTGCCTCCAGCGTCTCGGCGTCGGTCTCTCTCCAGGGATGGGCTCAGACAGGTCTCGCAACACCGCCTCGAGTAGGTCTCGAACACCTCCGCTCGACTGCTCGCGATGGATAATGACAAGCACCTCTGTGACAGTGTTCAAGCCACTGAGCTTGCAGGGAAGCGGCTCATCGTAGACCACCACATTGGTGGGGAATGCGTCAAGCGACATCGTGTCGGAATCGACAAGCATCGGGTCGGTGGAGCCAACTGACTCCAAGTCCACAACAGGCTCGCTGACGACGTGGAGCTGGTCGAGGAGGCTGACGAGGCGACTCTCGGGGCACTCTGCTGCCCGAGTCAGTCGCGGGCTCGTCGGAGAGGCGAATCTCACCAACAAGATCGGCGAGGTGGCTCGCCGCGCAGGCGGCCTCCGCGCCGCGTAGCGCGTCCATGCAGACGCCATCGGGCATGCCGAGCTGGCTGCGCTCGCCAGGAAGGAACAAAGTTCCCATCTAGAACAGGTCTCCGGAAGACGGTGCACCTCGCCCCACGGTGGGCGCCAAATGTCGGGGGTTGGGTGCGACATATGCCAAAGGATAGCTTATCATGGTGGGAGTGAATAGAACGTCCCCGGTGCCTGGAAGCGGGATGAGGCGCAGGCACGAACGCCAGCGTACTTTACCCAGTTTTGGGGCTCTCCTAGGAGATAACACCCCTACTCCTGCTCCGCGAGGTCTCCGCATGATCACTAAGGCACTAGCGAATACAATGGTGCTCCTCGAGCTGTATGCTAGAGGTAGAAGGAGGCAGGGCTTGCTCTCTTCTCCCTCTATGTATGAGTCTAGTTCTATCTGGTTTGGAACCCTTTGCATGGGTGCCCTGGGGGGTTTATATAGGCCAACCCATAGGGGTACATTGGTAATCTAGCCGGGTGTAGGGCCCGGCTGTCAGCATCTCCGGTCGCCGGCTTCACCGCCGGCTGCTGGGGCCCGCCAACTGGTCTGGTACGGAGCCGACAGGCCGCCTCCGCCGCTGGCGGGTCTGGTTGGCTGGTTACTGTAGCCGCAAGGCTAATGACGCATGCTTGGTCGGGGGAAGGGCGTGGCTACAGTCGTGCCGTCTAGTGGGAGATCATTGTAGCCTCACCGTGTCTCGTCTGGTTAATGGCGAACGGGCCCCGAGGGAGGGCTTGACCGTCTCCCAGAACCTGGATCCCCTTGGGTCCGACTGGCCAGGCTACACCGCCCTCTAGACCCTGGCTGCCTGGTAGGGCCTGCCGCCTGTAGGCCATACTAACAGGCCATCGTGGGAGCATGCCCCACCTGTTAGGGGTGACGTCAAGGGTGGAGTGGCAACAGTGCCGCGTCGTGCGAAGATCTCCGCCTGTATGGGGCACTATGGCCACGCCAAGCCTGGGATACAGGGGTGATGGGCTACACTGTAGCCTCACCTTGTCTTGTCTTCTTAATGGGGTGGTGTAGACTCTGAGAACACCGGGGGCCGCCTGCCAGGAGCCGGCCTCTCCGGAGGCCGCCAACTAGGAGTCCGCCCATCTTGGTGCCGTCTTCTGGTACTTAGCTGTCTTCTGGCAGCCGGCCGGCCACCAGAAGGCGACGCTTCATTCTATAGGCTCGTGGGGCACCGCAGGCCCAATGTCTTGAAAGGCTCAGGGACCCGGGTTGGGCTACCCATGGCCCATTACTCTGACAAGTTGTGCTACTTTCTCTACACATGCTACTACTATGGTATGTACTAGTAGCGCTGCTTTCTCCACCCCACGCTACAGCTAACTAATTAGCAATTAAAAAAATTAAATTCAAATGCAGTATTCATGGATGGAAATTCAGATGCATTTGCTTCACCAACAATGATTAGTAGTAGCATCAACCTAGACTCTAATTCAGCATAGGAGTTACAAGTAAGGCAAAATTACCACCAACACTAGCTAATAATCATCATAGCTAGTCATTACCACCAACATTGTCTGATCATCATAGCTACATAGTGTAGCACATCATCATCATCTTGAAATTCATTCTAGCTAGCTAATCACTCCTACTGCTCTCTCTCAGGTAAAATAGCATAGAACATGTGGAGCGCTCCTGATTCGTCATATTGAAGCATGCAGATGAACCTGTCTCCTAATTGTGGGCTACACTTCTGATTGCTGCCCCCCTAGTACTTCTCTGTGATCCTTCACAATTTTGTTCCAGTCTTTGACTATTAAGACTTGCTCGCTTCTAGATATCCTGAATGCAATCATGTGCAATGTAGGAAGTCTTGGCCGTATGCTAACCATGGACATGCGACCTTTAGCTTCGATCCACTGAGGCACAACTATCATCGGGAGTCCCTGTTGAAGAACATCGTAGTAACATACTTAGCAATGAAGTTTAGCTTAAAAAATAATGTATGCAAAAGATGCAGTTAGGAAAAATAGTAAAAATCTTACCATCTTTCCTGAATAGATGTGACCGTAGTTCAGTATGAACACTATTGGCCGCACGTTTTGAGTACTAAGATTTCTAAGTCCAGGAAAATAATTTGTCTTGACAGTATGAAGACCCTCAAGCCATGAAACATAATGACTTGTCTCCTCATAGTTTAGTTCAGCCCCGGGAGAGTAGTAGGTCATGTCTACCAAGCGCCGGACATGTTTGCTTGAATGGAAATAAGCTGTCAATAGAAATTAGTTGTCAACTATTTTTGAATAAACAATATCCAAGACATAATATGGTTGAGAAACTTACATAATGGTAGAACTGGAGGCGTCTGCACATCGCCCCAGATGTCGATATTATCTTCAATATCATCTTCTGGACGAATATCAAAGGTGATAAGCAGGGGATACGCTAGTAGAATAGTAAAAAATTAAATTATAAGTTGAAACAAAAGAAGCAGAAGTCATGCTTAATTACGAAAAAAGACTTGTCATTGTGACTTATTGTATGCACTTCGAAATTCTCATCCAGCTTGATGCTGAAGCGCCTACCACCAACTAGGTGAGGCCTGTCGCATAGGCCGCGCTCGTCCTCGCAGTACTCGCACATACCGAATTCTCTTTCGCTATCGTCGTCAGACATTTCCTATGTTCATATAGTTGAAACAGACATGGATTCAATAAGCAAAACCAAGTCATAAAACAAATTAGTATTCAAATTAGCATGCATTCAGTAAGAAAACTAAATCATCTCTTGCGTTCGTACATTGTCGAATATTATCCCTAATACATCTCGAATAGTATCATACATATAACATCACTAATACATCTAGAACCCTAGCGAACAACGGGTATCGGCACGGGCGGTGGACACCCAAAGAGAAGGAGCCATCATAGGATCATAGCTCCAGTGAGATCCCTGAAGAACCATCCAGGTACTGTCGAACCTGCCCTCCAACGCAACCATGTAGCGATGGACGTACTCATCCTCCTCATTGACACGGTGAGATACCACCTCCGCAGTGGACGAAGGCCTCCCCACAGTCACTAGCCCACGCGACCGCCACCAAAGAAGGTCCGGGTCGACGACGGGCTGCCTCCTCACCAAGATGTGCGCCCCGAAAGGTAGCACATCTTAGTACCAGCCCGACGGAGCCCATTCCCAGACATGGCCCCGATAATCAAGCAAGCCTCCTCCGCCGAGTCGACGACAAGGATGCGGGCCAGGCATTGTCGACGTCGAGAACAAATGCTTAATTCTGAAAACTAAATTAATAAACACTTAGCAAAATTTGGCATGACCTTTGCTAAAAGCAGGACATATTGAGCGCCTGAAATTTGCCAGAACATAAACGAATCGACATTCTGGCAAAACACATGCCACTCGGAAAAACATGACATGTCCAAAATGTGACATGTCCATTGCAAATTTCATATAACAGGAAAAATTGCTATAACTAATAAAATAACAACAATTGCTTTAACTAAAAAAATCCTAGAATTTTGCTAACTACACCTAAAACTACCTAATCTGTCCTAGCAAGGGTTCGATCATAAACTACATTATTCTAAGAACCCACATTTTTTCAACTAGATAGGGTTCAAAATAACTACTCTCTAATAACTAGGGAGGGAGGGAGGAGGAGGGAGGAGGAGGAAGGAGGGAGGAGTACCTCTTGGTTGAGGAGGGCCGGCGTGGAGGGGGTGGCGGGGCAGGAGGGCTGGCACGGGGGAGGGCGGCTGTCGGGGGAGGAGGGACGGCGCAGGGAGGAGGGCCGGCGTAGGATGTGGGGGCGGTGGCCGGAGTGGGGGATTGAGGGAGTATGTCAGTGTGAGCGTGTGTTTGTGAGTGAGTGAGAGAGAGGGAGGTGCGCGGGCCAGCGCGGGGAGGAAGCCGCCCATCACCCAATTCGGATTGGGCTTGGGGGGGGGGGCGCCCTCCACTTGGCCGCCTCCTCCTCTCTTCCACTAAGGCCAAATAAGGCCCATACACTCCCCGGGGGGTTCCGGTAACCCCCCGGTACTCCGGTAAATGCCTGAACTCACCCGGAACCATTCCGATGTCCAAACATAGTCTTCCAATATATTGATCTTTATGTTTCGACCATTTCTAGACTCCTCGTCATTCCCGTGATCATATATGTGACTCTGAACTACCTTCGGTACATCAAAACACATAAACTCATAATACCGATCGTCATCGAACATTAAGCGTGCAGACTCTACGGGTTCGAGAACTATGTAGACATGACCGAGACACGTCTCCGGCCAATAACCATTAGCAGAACCTGGATGCTCATATTGGTTCCTACATATTCTACGAAGTTCTTTATCGGTCAAACCGCATAACAACATATGTTGTTCCCTTTGTCATTGGTATGTTACTTGCCCGAGATTCGATCGTCGGTATCTCAATACCTCATTCAATCTCGTTACCGGCAAGTCTCTTTACTCGTTCCGTAATACTTCATCTCGCAACTAACTCATTAGTCACAATGCTTGCAAGGCTTATAGTGATGAGTACTACCGAGAGGGCCTAGAGATACCTCTCCGAAAACGGAGTGAAAATCCTAACCTTGATCTATGCCAACCCAATAAACACCTTTGGAGACACCTTTAGAGCACCTTTACAATCACCCATTTACGTTGTGACATTTGGTAGCACACAAAGTGTTCCTCCGGTATTCGGGAGTTGCACAATCTCATAGTCCGAGGAACATGTATAAGTCATGAAGAAAGCAGTAACAATAAAATTAACACGATCATAATGCTAACCTAACGGATGGGTCATGTCCATCACATCATTCTCCTAATGATGTGATCCCATTCATCAAATGACAACACATGTCTATGGTTAGGAAAGATAACCATCTTTGATTAACGAGCTAGTCTAGTAGAGGCATACTACGGACTATATGTTTTGTCTATGTATTCACACATGTACTAAGTTTCTGGTTAATACAATTCTAGCATGAATAATAAACATGTATCATGAATTAAGGAAATAAATAATAACTTTATTATTGCCTCTAGGGCATATTTCCTTCAGCTGGGCCTCCACGTGCAGACGTTTGTAGGATAGTAGCAAATTTCCCTCAAGTGGACATCAATCCATGGGAGGCATAGGATGAAGATGGTCTCTCTCAAACAACCCTGCAACCAAATAACAAAGAGTCTCTTGTGTCCCCAACACACCCAATACAATGGTAAATTGTATAGGTGCACTAGTTCGGCGAAGAGATGGTGATACAAGTGCAATATGGATGGTAGATATAGGTATTTGTAGTTGAAAATATAAAAACAGCAAGGTAGCAAGCGATAAAAGTGAGCGTAAACGGTATTGCAATGCTTCGAAACAAGGCCTAGGGTTCATGCTTTCACTAGTGCAAGTTCTCTCAACAATAATAACATAATTGGATCATATAACTATCCCTCAACATGCAACAAAGAGTCACTCCAAAGTCACTAATAGCAGAGAACAAATGAAGAGATTATTGTAGGGTACGAAACCACCTCAAAGTTATTCTTTCCGATCAATCCATTGGGCTATTCCTATAAGTGTCACAAATAGCCCTTGAGTTCATAGTAAAATAACACCTTAAGACACACATCAACCAAAACCCTAATGTCACCTAGATACTCCAATGTCACCTCAAGTATCCGCGGGTATGATTATATGATATGCATCACACAATCTCAGATTCATCTATTCAACCAACACAAAGAACTTCAAAGAGTGCCCCAAAGTTTCTATCGGAGAGTCAAGACAAAAACATGTGCCAACCCCTATGCATAAGTTCACAAGGTCACTGAACCTGCAAGTTGATCACCAAAACATACATCTAGTAGATCACATGATATCCCATTATCAGCACAGATAAGCACATGCAAGACATACATCAAGTGTTCACAAATCCTTAAAGACTCAATCCGATAAGATAACTTCAAAGGGAAAACTCAATCCATTACAAGAGTGTAGAGGGGGAGAAATATCATAAGATCCAACTATAATAGCAAAGCTCGTGGTACATCAAGATCGTGCCACATCAAGAACACGAGAGAGAGAGAGAGAGAGATCAAACACATAGCTACTGGTACATACCCTCAGCCCCGAGGATGAACTACTCCCTCCTCGTCATGGAGAGCGCCGGGATGATGAAGATGGCCACCGATGATGAATTCCCCCTCCGGCAGGGTGCCGGAATGGGCTTCCAAGAGGTTTTTGGTGGCTACAGAGGCTTGCGGCAGCGGAACTCCCGATCTAGGTTTCTTTTCAGGGGTTTATATATTTATAGGAATTTTTGGCGTCGGTCTCACGTCTGGAGGGGTTTCCGAGTTATCCACGAGGCAGGGGGCGCACCCAAGGGGATAGGGCACTCCCTCCACCCTCGTGGATGGCTCGGGACTCTTCTGGCCCAACTCTTTTACTTATGGGGCTTCTTTTGGTCCATAAAAAATCATCAAAAATTGGCACGTCAATTGGACTTCGTTTGGTAGTCCTTTTCTGTAAAACTAAAAAATAAGGAAAAAACAGAAACTGGCACTCGGCTCTAGGTTAATAGGTTAGTCCCAAAAATCATATAAAATAGCATATAAATGCATATAAAACATCCAAGATGGATAATATAATAGCATGGAACAATAAAATATTATAAATACGTTGGAGACGTATCAAGCACCCCCAAGCTTAATTCCTGCTCGTCCTCGAGTAGGTAAATGATAAAAATAGAATTTTTGATGTGGAATGCTACCTAACATATTTATCAATGTAATCTCTCTTTATCGTGGCAAGAATATTCAGATCCATAAGATTCAAAACAAAAGTTTAATATTGACATAAAAACAATAATACTTCAAGCATACTAATAAAGCAATCATGTCTTCTCAAAATAACATGGCCAAAGAAATCTTATCCCTACAATATCATATAGTTTGGCTATGCTCCATCTTCATCACACAAAATATTAAAATCATGCACAACCCCAATTTCAGCCAAGCAATTGTTTCATACTTTAGTATTCTCAAACTTTTTCAACTTTCACGCAATACATGAGCATGAGATGGACATAGCACTATAGGTGGAATAGAATGGTGGTTGTGGAGAAGACAAAAAGGAGGAGATAGTCTCACATCAACTAGGCGTATCAACGGGCTATGGAGATGCCCATCAATAGATATCAATGTGAGTGAGTAGGGATTTCCATGCAACAGATGCACTAGAGCTATAAGTGTATGAAGTTCAAAAAAAGAAACTAAGTGGGTGTGCATCCAACTTGCTTGCTCATGAAGACCTAGGGCATTTGAGAAAGCCCATCATTGGAATATACAAGCCAAGTTCTATAATGAAAAATTCCCACTAGTATATGAAAGTGACAACATAGGAGACTCTCTATCATGAAGATCATGGTGCTACTTTGAAGCACAAGTGTGGTAAAAGGATAGTAGCATTGCCCCTTCTCTCTTTTTCTCTCATTTTTTGGTTTTTTTCTTCTTTTTTTGGGCCTTCTCTTTTTATTGGCCTTTTTTTGGGTCCGGAGTCTCATCGTGACTTGTGGGGGAATCATAGTCTCCGTCATCCTTTCCTCACATGGGACAATGCTCTAATAATGAATATCATCACACTTTTATTTACTTACAACTCAATACATAGAACAAAATATGACTCTATATGAATGCCTCCGGCGGTGTAGCGAGATGTGCAATGAATCAAGAGTGACATGTATGAAAGAATTATGAAAGGTGTCTTTGCCACAAGTACGATGTCAACTACATGATCATGAAAAGCAATATGACAATGATGAAGCGTGTCATAATAAACAGAACTATGGAAAGTTCCATGGCAATATATCTCGGAATGGCTATGGAAATGCCATAATAGGTAGGTATGGTGGCTGTTTTGAGGAAGGTAAATGGTGGGTGTATGGTAGCGGTGAAAGTTGCGCGGCACAAGAGAGGCTAGCAATGGTGGAAGAGTGAGAGTGCGTATAATCCATGGACTCAACATTAGTCATAAAGAACTCACATACTTATTGCAAAAATCTACAAGTCATCAAAACCAAGCACTACATGCATGCTCCTAGGGGAAGGGTTGGTAGGAGTTAACCATCGCGCGATCTCAACCTCCACACATAAGGAGGACAATCAAAGAGATACCTTATGCTTCAAATTTGTTACACAACGGTTACCATATGTGCATGCTACGGGACTCACAGACCTCAACACAAGTATTTCTCAAATTCACAATTACTACACTAGCCTGACTCTAGTATCACCATCTTCATATCTCAAAACAATCATAAGGAATCAAACTTCTCATAGTATTCAATGCACTTTATATGAAAGTTTTTATTATATCCCCTTTGGATGCCTATCATATTAGGACTAAATTTATAACCAAAGAAAATTATCATGCTGTTCTAAAGACTATCAAAATAATATAAGTGAAGCATGATAGTTCATCAATTTCTTCAAAATAAAACTACCATCGTTCTCTAAAAAGATATAAGTGAAGCACTAGAGCAAATGACAAACTACTCCAAAAGATATAAGTGAAGATCAATGAGTAGTCGAATAATTGTGTAACTATGTGAATACTCTCTAACATTTAAGAATTTAAGATCTTGGGATATTATTCAAACAGCAAGAAAAACAAAATAAAAATAAAATGACGCTCCAAGCAAAACACATATCATGTGGTGAATAAAAATATAGCTCCAAGTAAAGTTACCGATGAACGAAGACGAAAGAGGAGATGCCATCCAGGGCATCTCCAAGCCTAGGCTCTTGGTTGTCCTTAAATATTACCTTGGGTTGCCTTGTGCATCCCCAAGCTTAGGCTCTTGCCATTCCTTATTCCATAGTCCATCAAATCTTTACCCAAAACTTGAAAACTTCATAACACAAAACTCAACAGGAAACTCGTAAGCCCCGTTAGTATAAGAAAATAGATCACCACTTCTGGTACTGTTGTGAACTCATTCTAAATTCATATTGGTGTAATATCTACTGTATTACAACTTTTCTATGGTTCATACCGTCCGATACTACTCATAGATTCATCGAAATAAGCAAACAACATAGGAAACATAATCTGTCAAAAACAGAACAGTGTGTAGTAATCTGTAACTCTAGAATACCTCTGTAACTCCAAAAGTTCTGAAATAAATTTGTGTACGTGATGAATTTGGCTATTAATCTTCTGCAAAAAGAATCAACCTAAAATCACTCTTCCTTAAAAAAATGAAAGATATTCTCGTGAGCGCAAAGTCTCTGTTTTTTACAGCAAGATCACATTAACTTTCACCCAAGTCTTCCCAAAGGTTCTACTCGGCACTTTAGAGAAACAAAAGCTATAAACCATGATTACTACAGTATCTTAATCATATGTACACACAAAAACAGTAAGGGTAAATATTGGGTTGTTTTCCAACAAGCGCTTTTCTTTAATGCCTTTCTAGCTAGGCATGATGATTTCAATGATGCTCGTATAAAAGATAAGAATTGAAACATAGCGGGTGCATCATGAAGAATATGACTAGCACATTTAATTCTAACCCACTTCCTATTCATAGGGATTTTGTGAGCAAACAACTTATGGGAACAAGAATCAACTAGCATAACTTCAAGATTTTAAGCACATAGAGAGGAAACTTGATATTATTGCAATTCCTACAAGCATATATTCCTCCCTCATAATAATTTTCAGTAGCATCATGAATGAATTCAACAATATAACCATCACATAAATCACTCTTTTCATGATGCATAAGCATATAATTTTCATTACACTCCACATAAGCATATTTCTTTTCATGAATAGTAGTGGGAGCAAACTCAACGAAATAACTATCATGCAAGGCATAATCCAATTGAAAATTAAAATTACGATGACAAGTTTCATGGTTATCATTAATCTTTATAGCGTACATGTCATCACAATAATCATCATAGATAGGAACTTTATTCTCATAATCAATTGGAACCTTTTTCGGAATAGTGGATTCATCACTAAATAAAGTCATGACCTCTCCACATCCACTTTGATCATTATTAAAATAAGAATCAACACCCTCCAAAATAGTGGGGTCAATACTACCTAAAGTTGACACTCTTCCAAACCCACTTTTATCAATATAATCATCATAAATAGGAGGCATGCTATCATCATAATAAAATTTCTCATCAAAATTTGGGGGACAAAAAATATCATCTTCATCAAATGTAGCATCCCCAAGCTTGTGGCTTTGCATATCATTAGCATCATGGATATTCAAGGAATTCATACTAACAACATTGCATTCATGCTCATCATACAAAGATTTAGTGCCAAACATTCTAATGCATTCTTCTTCTAACACTTTGGCACAATTTTCCTTTCCATCATTTTCACGAAAGAAATTAGAAAGATGAAGCATATGAGGCACCCTCAATTCCATTTTTTGTAGTTTTCTTTTATATACTAAACTAGTGATAAAACGAGAAACTGAAAGATTCAGTTGCAAGATCTAAAGATATACCTTTAAGCACTAACCTCCCCGGCAACGGCGCCAGAAAAGAGCTTAGTTGACGGGGTGCTAGTGCCGCTTACCTAGCCTCCCTAGCAACGGCGCCAGAAAAGAGCTTAATGTCTACTACGTAACCTTCTTCTTGTAAACATTGTTGGGCCTCCAAGTGCAGAGGTTTGTAGGACAGTAGCAAATTTCCCTCAAGTGGATGACCTAAGGTTATCAATCCGTGGGAGGCGTAGGATGAAGACAGTCTCTCTCAAACAACCCTGCAACCAAATAACAAAGAGTCTCTTGTGTCCCCAACACACCCAATACAATGGTAAATTGTATAGGTGCACTAGTTCAGTGAAGAGATGGTGATACAAGTGCAATATGGATGGTTGATATAGGTTTTTGTAATCTGAAAATATAAAAACAACAAGGTAGCAAGCGGTAAAAGTGAGCGTAAACGGTATTGCAATGCTTCGAAACAAGGCCTAGGGTTCATACTTTCACTAGTGCAATTTCTCTCAGTAATAATAACATAATTGGATCATATAACTATCCCTCAACATGCAACAAAGAGTCACTCCAAAGTCACTAATAGCGGAGAAAAAACGAAGAGACTATTGTAGGGTACGAAACCACCTCAAAGTTATTCTTTTCGATCAATCCATTGGGCTATTCCTATAAGTGTCACAAACAGCCCTAGAGTTCGTAGTAAAATAACACCTTAAGACACGCGTCAACCAAAATCCTAATGTCACCTAGATACTCCAATGTCACCTCAAGTATCCACGGGTATGATTATACGATATGCATCACACAATCTCAGATTCATCTATTTAACCAACACAAAGAACTTCAAAGAGTGCCCCAAAGTTTCTACCGGAGAGTCAAGACGAAAACATGTGCCAACCCCTATGCATAAGTTCACAAGGTCACTGAACCCACAAGTTGATCACCAAAACATACATCTAGTAGATCACGTGATATCCCATTGTCACCACAGATAAGCACATGCAAGACATACATCAAGTGTTCTCAAATCCTTAAAGACTCGATCCGATAAGATAAATTCAAAGGGAAAACTCAATCCATTACAAGACAGTAGAGGGGGAGAAACAACATAAGATCCAACTATAATAGCAAAGCTCGTGGTACATCAAGATCATGCCACATCAAGAACACGAGAGAGAGTGAGAGTGAGTGAGAGAGAGAGAGATCAAACACATAGCCACTGGTACATATCCTCAGCCCCAAGGGTGAACTACTCCCTCCTCGTCATGGAGAGCGCCGGGATGATGAAGATGGCCACCGGTGATGAATTCCCCCTCCGGCAGGGTGCCGGAACGTGCTCCCGAGAGGTTTTTGGTGGCTACAGAGGCTTGCGGCGGCGGAACTCTTGATCTAGGTTTCTTTTTGGGGGGTTTCTGTATTTATAAGAATTTTTGGCGTCGGTCTCACGTTAGGGGGGTCTCCGAGTTATCCACGAGGCAGGGGGCATGCCCTCCACCCTCGTGGATGGCTCGGGACTCTTCTGGCCCAACTCTTTTACTTCGGGGGCTTCTTTTGGTCCATAAAAAATCATCAAAAATTGCACGCCAATTGGACTCTGTTTGGTATTCCTTTTCTGTAAAACTCAAAAATAAGGAAAAAACAGAAACTGGCACTGGGCTGTATGTTAGTCCCAAAAATCATATAAAATAGCATATAAATGCATATAAAACATCCAAGATGGATAATATAATATCATGGAACAATCAAAAATTATAGATACGTTGGAGACGTATCAGGGGCCGCGCCCCCACCCCTTGTCCAATTCAGACTGGGCTTGGGGGGGGCACGTGCCACCTCCTGGCCGCTGCCTCCTCTATCCACTAAGGCCCATGTAGGCCCATTAACTTTCCCAAGGGGTTCCGGCAACCTCCCGGTACTCCTAAAAATGTCTGAACCTCTCCGAAACTTTTTTGGTGTCCTAACATAACCTTCCAATATATCAATCTTTACCTCTCAACCATTTCGAGACTCCTCATCATGTCCGTCATCTCATCCAGGACTCCGAACAAATTTCGGTCATCAAAAACACATAACTCATAATACAAATCGCCATCGAACGTTAAGCATGCGGACCCTACGGGTTCGAGAACTATGTAGACATGATCGATACACATCTCCAATTAATAACCAATAGCGGAACCTCCATGCTCATATTGGCTCCTACATATTCTACGAAGATCTTTATCGGTCAAACAACACAACAACATACGTTGTTCCCTTTGTCATCGGTATGTTACTTTCCTGAGATACGATCGTTGGTATCATCATACCTTGTTCAATCTCGTTACCGGCAAGTCTCTTTACTTGTTCCGTAATGCTTCATCCCGCAACTAACTCATTGGTCACATTGCTTGCCAGGCTTAAAGTGATGAGCATTACCGAGAGGGCCCAGAGATACCTCTTCGATATACGGAGTGACAAATCCTAACCTCGATCTATGCCAGCCCAACAAACACCTTCGGAGATACCTGTAGAGCATGTTTATAATCACCCAATTATGTTGTGACATTTGATAGCACACAAGGTGTTCCTACGGTATTCGGGAGTTGCATAATCTCGTAGTCTAAGGAACATGTATAAGTCATGAAGAAAACAATAGCAATAAAACTTAACGATCATTATGCTAAGCTAACAGATGGGTCTTGTCCATCACATCATTCTCTAATGATGTGATCCCGTTCATGAAATGACAACACATGTCTATGATGAGAAAACATAACCATCTTCGATTAACGAGCTAGTGAAGTAGAGGCATACTAGGGACACTATGTTTTGTCTATGTATTCACCTAAGTTTCCGGTTAATACAATTCTAGCTTGAATAATAAACGTTTATCATGATATAAGGAAATATAAATAACAACTTTATTATTGCCTCTAGGGCATATTTCATTCATTTAATAGCTCCGGAATGGTAAACTTCTTTGATGATATATGGACCTTCCCACTTGGGAAGAAGTTTGCCTGCAAAATGTCTAAAATGAGACTTGTACAAAAGAACTTTAAAAACAATGTTTAAATGTCATTTCTAAATCCTTTTATCATTCCATATTTCATCTTTTTTTTTGAACAAGTTGGCATTTTCATAAGCTTTTGTTCTCCACTCATCAAAAGAACTCATATTAAATAACCTCTTTTCTCCAGCAAGTTCAAAATCATAGTTAAGCTATTTAATTGCACAATAGGATTTATGTTCTAGCTCAATAGGTAAATGACATGCTTTTCCAAAAATCATTTTAAAAAGGGATATTCCCGTAGGATTTTTATAAGCAAGTCTGTATGCCCAGAGTGCATCGTCTAGTTTCTTAGACCAATTCTTTCAAGATTTATTAACAGCCTTTGGCAAGATTAATTTATTTTCTCTATTAGTTAACTCAAATTTTTGCAAGTTTAGTCCATAAACAAGCACAATTAGATTCCATTTCAGCAGCTAAAACTGATTTAAATGTAGGGTTAGACTTCGCGAAAGAAATAACAAATTTAAATGCCCAAAAGCTCAGCCAATGAGCGAAAGAGAGTATACAAGGTCACTATTGACAAGTATGAAATATCCACTCAACAGTGATCTATCACCTCTCCTGATGAACGACGTGCCCGCCGATGGAGACTTAATTCTTCATTAGCAGCACAGTAGTGACAGGCACTAAACCTGTCAATGGAGGTGTTTAGCAGCCCATAAGTAAAAAGTGATTTTATAGTCGTGGCACGTGGCTCCAAATGAGGTGTCACACGCCAAGAAAAGACATGTAAGAACTTGGACTATGAGAGGACTAGAATAAGCGGAAATGGATAGTGAAAATTAGAGGTGGCAGGACATTGTCATAAGGTGTACGTAGATGTGGTCAGTACCCAAACAATGGCACGAGGGGATCTATGTCGTGACATGGGTGGTCGTTGTATAACGATTATGGCTTTTGCTCTATCCGATATGCAATTTTGAATAAATATTAATAACTTTGTGCACCAAGGTTTTAGGAGAGGAAGCAAATAATACCTAGGTGACATGTGGTTTCTTCAGTGCCAGCATGGAAGCAGCAAGCGCACATGCAAGTACAGAAAACATACAATGCAAGTCAGACATGTCTCACGTGATTTGACCAAATAGTAAAAAAGATATTTCATCATTATTTGAAACAATGTGCACAAAGCAGGGTGCTCGTAAATATGCAATGTGAAATAATAACCTAGAAGTTATGTGCAGTAACTTTTAGGAAAGGAACTGAAGGATATTGAGAAAATGGCATATGATTCCTTCCATAGTGACAAACGACAAAGGAGCAACAATCTTAATTAGACGGTGGTATGTTGGGGGGGGGGGGGGGGGGTATGTAAGCAGGTGGTCAATATCCAGATAGTGGAACCCGACAATCTGTATCATGACATGGTTGACCGACGTATAATGATTGTACTTTTTGCTTGGTATGATATGTGGTTTCAAATCACAATTACGGACTTTTGCCCGTCAAGGTTTTGTGTGGAAGAAGTGACTAATACTGAGCTGGCAACCTAGGCGATGATGTCACATGGTTTCTTCAATAATCCCGATGCCACCACAGATAAGGAGGAACAAGCTTTTCGTTCAGTCTCATGCGGTTATTTATTTCTTCTAAATTATCTCAAGCACAAACAACTAAATGGCCTTGTATAGAACATATGACAAAGCACATGCAAGTATAAAAAATATACAATGCATGTGGGGTATGTATGTGGCTTGACCCAATAGTCAAAAATTAAGAAGTACAAAAAATCAAGGGTGTCGATATATATGCAATGTGAAATCACCTACAACTTCCCTGCACCAACGATTTGGGAAAGAAACTAAAGGATATTCAGACAATGACAAATGTTTCTTCCATGCCGGCAAGGGAGTAGCAAGCTTAATTAGGCATGCCTCTCTCCGTAGAGCGAAAACCGTGCATGGCTCCAAATGAGGTGCCATGCACCAAAAAAGGACAAACAATAACGAGAACTATATATATAGAGAGAAGATTGAAGTAAAGTTGAGAATCAGAGGACACGGTTGGGGAAGGTGCATGTAGATGCTCATTGTTAGAATAAATCCGAGGCATACCTTTGATCACACGAGGACCAACCAATCACACGAGCACGACACCGAGATTCGGTAATGAGGTTCACCGATATGGCTACATCCCGGGGCCTGACTATGGGCGCTCCTCCCCATGACACCGCCACAATACCGCACCCGGTCACCCTGGACGCCGGCACATACCACCAGCTTCCCCTGCGTTTCTGTGCTATTATGTTGGCATAGGTTACATCGTGTGTCTACCCCCGCTATATATGAGAGGCCTAAGATATAAGTGTACTACTAGGACACGACTCCATATCATATCTAAACACAATACTATTCGGAGTCCAACTGTAACCTACCTTGTACTCTATATTCGACACAACTTCAACAAACTCCACCTTGGCGAATATTCTCCACCACCTTGAATTCATCAATGTATCAAACTTCCATGTACATTGGACTTGAGCTTATCCCATGAGTACCGCTGCTACTCCAAAGACTCCACGTGACTCCACCTGCAATTTGTAGTCCCTATTTTTCTTGATCACAGTCAACACTCGAGCAAAATTAAGTTCCTTGTTACTCTAGTTTGTGCTCCCAACTTCTAGAGTTTCAGTCCAACGCCATCACACACTGATCACTGACCTGCGTGAAAGTGAACAACTCACATATTGACTATCACACATAAGAGTTATCTAAATTCAACATCACCGCTCTTCCTTGACTGCTTGTCTGAAACTTGAAAGAATTTCACCATTGCTTGTAGTCATCCCGAGTCAAATTCGCAGTCGTCTCACCACATGTATGACCACCAGAGCCCTGGTCCATCTCCATGCCCCATGCGCATCGCACGCCTAGCCGCTATTACCGCGTCGAGCCTCCGCTGTCCTGGTCGAGTCTCAAGGGTCGCGAACCCACACCACTCAACCCCACTGCAGAGTACCATCGATCATCACCGACCGATGACGAGTTTCACGCTTCAATCAGACCATTGGGCTCCAGTCCAAACTACGTGTCACTCGCTTTTCCCGCTGAATAGGCTTCGACTCTCCGTCGACTTACGTCGTAGCCCCTCAATCAGCACCAAGTGAAGTCATCTCGACTCTATCTCCACCTTCAACATGACTCCATGGTAGATGATCACTCCACCCTCGCGGCCCATCGACTTCAAGCTCTCTGTGTACATCACCTTGAATCAACCCCGCGCCATAGTCTTGTATAAGTCACACAAGCCTTCAGGCCTACGCCACGTGTTTCCACGCCCCAGAAATCAGTCACCATCAGCATCATGCTCCTATGTCGCTGTCGCCGATCCTACCACCGTCTTCTGTTCCAACCGACTTGCTTCGATCCGTTAGACTATCTAGTCCGACCCAGCCGAACTTGTCCGGCTGCACGACACTCTCAAGGCTCCCAAACCGTCTTCCGTGAATTCTAATCCATCACATGATAATTCCATCATAGCTGACATGACTTTCCGCAACACCTCAAACATTCTTATCGCGCCAACAATCTTTCGCCCGTGTCTGTCATAACCCAATGTTTTCAGTTCCGTAAACTTCTCCACCTCAAACCTGATACCCGTTGGCGCCATGGTTCTTCGTATGACTGACTGTATGAAAAAATACCTGAGCTATCCCCGCGACGCCGAAGTACACAAGCACTTCCGTGCACAACTCCAGCCAAACAAGACCTCCTGGTCTTCACGCGATGGACAGCTCCCTTGGCACTAATTACAATGCTGGCTATTGCCTTGCTTTGCCAACGCTGTGCTATTCCGATGGATGCATATCCCTTGATGGATTTCTTTCTCCGATTGATTTGCCTCTCGCCGTGTCATACATGGACTCGGTCCACTTCTGGTCCAAACAAATCTCACGTACGCTGCTCCGACTGCTCCTCCTATTGCTGTCTCCACCCGTCGTCTTGCCTGCGCTGCCACAACGGTCCAGCTCGCACGCTGCCCGTGCCAAGGGACGCTGAGCCACAACCCTTAGCCAGCCCCGTCAGGGCCTTACCGCCGCTTCTGCCTGCGCTCGAGCGAGCTGCACGCGTATGTCGCGACAACGATCCAATCTCGACAAGACTTCTGTTAGAACTAATCTTGTTATTAGTTCGTACGACTAGATATGTTTATATCATGCTTGTAGTTGAGCTGTGGCTGTGTGTGCACGTCAGGTTGTGTTCACGTGCATAAGGCAAAGCTAACTATGCATGTTAGTTAGATGCATGCGTTAAAGCTCCGGGAGTCCGATGGCCGAGTTGCGTGCAGGTGGAGATGGAGCAAGAATCGGACGCATTAGTTGTGGCATGCGCAAATTCAGCTAGAGGCCTACAGAAACTTGATAGCGACTCAAGCCAGGACGTGCGTGCGCTGTTAGTCAGCTGAGTAATAGCCGGACCAAGCCAATGTGTGTGGCTGGCCGTTGTGTGTAAATGCATGGCAGAAGTGGTGCGTGTGTGTGCATGCAGCTAGGTAGGTAGTTAAAGTGGGTCAAAGTAGTGGCGTGAGTTTAGATGGCATGGGTGCTTGCCGTGTGTATAAATAGGCATTTCAGTCAATGAGTAAAGAGAGGCCGAAAGGGTTGTGGCCAAAATGTACCACTTGTGGTTGCCAAGGAAGTGTCTCACGGCAAAGCTGGTTGGTACTCTTCCTTGGTAGGTGTGTGTGTGTGTGTGTGTGCATGTGTCTTTGAGTTCTTCCATGGTGAGTGTGTTCTTGAGAGAAACTAAGGGGTTGTTTGGATACCTAGATTATAGGAAACTAGTTTTCCTTAAACCCGATTTCTGGTGTAACAACCTAAAACATTGTTTGGATCCTCTAACTAACTCGTGGATATACTAAACTAGGTCTTCCAAAAACCCAAAAAACCAGTTTATACAAAAAACCAGTTTATACAAAAATGACTAATAGACATTTTTGTACAAACGCGTTTTCTATATGCATCAGGAGATCAGCCAAGTCCGACGCGCTGATCATGGTAACCTCCGTCGGCCGTGACAGCAGCTTGACAAAGCAAAAGACGTCGTTGCCGATCTCGGCCAAGCAGCCGGAGCATGCAGGTTGCGATGCTCCAACTAGACCAGCGCCTCCATGGCGGATGCAGACTTGGGCCGGCTGCCGTCGTGTCCATCGGCCGTTGCACAGCCACCGTCGCCGTCCATATGCTCCAGCTTCTACTCCCTCCATTCAGAAATACTTGGCATTGAAATGGATGTATCTAGATATATTTTAGTTCTAGATACATTCATTTTAATGACAAGTAATTCCGAACGGAGGGAGTACGTCATCGTCACACTTCCCTAGCATGTGTGTTGTGCTCTGCTGCTACCGGCCAATCGATCCAGCAGCTAGCTAGATGCTACATGCATGCCCGGCTTGAGAATCAATCAAGGTGCTTTACGTCGTGTACTCGTGTCTTGCCGTATGTGAGTTGCATGTACGTGCTTCTTTGATAGGAACCTGAGCCAACATGCATGACACCGGCGAACGAAGCCGAGCACGATCAGGCGAGCAGCGCGACCACCCTGGCGGCCTCGGTGATGGCCTTGCGAGAGAGCAGTTTACGGTGTGGTTGTCCGCCGCTGTGCGTGTAGGTGCCAAGAGCAAGCCGAAGCACCACACCTCCATGTATTGTTTGGGAAGAACTCAAAACCGTGTTTTTCTAATTTTCCCATCCAAACAAGGTACTGGGTATACTTACCTTAACAGAATAACTAACCAAAACTGGTTTTCCTAAAAATCCTCCAAAAACTCGTTTTCTAAAATCTCACATCTAATTCTCCGTATCCAAACAACCCCTAAGAGAGAAGAGAGAATTGTGTGAGAGGAGGTAGAAGAGGAGCGGCGCTGCGAGGACGCGGCGCCAACAACTTCGTCCAGAACACCCAGCCGCTAGCTTCGACTGCTACTCCCTTCGAGCGCTGCTTCTAGAGTGCAAATTACACGATCGCGATGGTCAGCACCACCAACGGGAACAACAAGCCACCGAGTTATCCCCTGGATCAACAGTTGCACCTGCCTCATCAAATCTTGCTCATGATACCACTTATTAGAATAAATCCGAGGCATATATCTTTGATCATCCGAGGACCAAGCAATCACACGAGCACTGACACCGAGATTTCTTAACGAGGTTCACCGATAGGGGCTACATCCCCGGGGCCTGATTATGGGCGCTCCTCCCCATGACACCGCCACAATACCGCACCCGATCGTCCTGGACGCCGGCACATACCGCCGGCTTCCCCTGTGTTCCTGTGCTATTATGTTGGTATAGGTTACATCGTGTGTCTACCCCCACTATATATGAGAGGCCTAGGATACAAGTGTCCTACTAGGACACGACTTCATATCCTATCTAAAAATAATACTACTCGGAGTCCAACTATAACCTACCTTGTACACAATATTCGACACAACTTCAACACTCATGTCCAAATAACGGAACAGGGTGGTGGGGGGTGGAGGGATATACATTGCAACATGGATGACCGTTGTGTAACAGTTAAGACTTTTTCTTGGTCCGACATGCGTAATTTAAAAATCAAAACCAATAACTTTTGCCCGTCAAGATTTTGGTGGCGCGACACTGCAAAAAAAAAAGGTTTTGGTGACACGAAGGAGCTAGGCGATGACTTGATCGCCGGTCAAGGACCTTTAAAAATTCATCGGACGCTAACTCTACTATTGCCTGTCAACTGAAACTAGTGCTAAATCCTGTAACTGATGTCATTCTCTGTGGAAAGATGATTTGCAATACAATAATCGTTGTATTGATGGGGTGCTAGTGCACGTATATATAATACAAGGGAAGGCCTCTACCTCAACTATACAAGACCAGGAGGTGGGCCACAACTCAATACACGTGCAATACAAAACACATACTCAACACCCCCCGCAGTCGAAGCGTCGCCGGAGACACAGAGACTGGACCGAAACTCCTCGAAGACGGGAGTAGGCAATCCCTTAGTCATCACATCAGCAAATTGTTGCGATGTCGGCACGTGGAGAACTCGAATACGGCCAAGGGCAACCTGCTCGCGCACGAAGTGAATGTCGAGCTCAATATGCTTCGTCCGTCGATGGTGCACCGGGTTGGCGGAGAGGTAGACCGCGCTGACGTTATCGCAATAGACAAGAGTGGCCTTGTGAACATCACAAAGCAACTCCTGGAGCAGTTGACGTATCCCCAAGAGCACTCGGCCACGGCGTTGGCCACGGCGCAATACTCTGCCTCGGCGCTGGAGCGGGAGACCGTGGGCTGCCGCTTCGATGACCAAGAGATCAACGAGGGCCCAAGGTAGACGCAGTAGCCTGACGTAGAGCGTCGTGTGTCGGGGCAGCCAGCCCAGTCAGCATCCGAGTAGGCCACGAGGTCGGTGGAGGCGGAGGCCGTCAGGGTCAGTCCTAAGGACATGGTGCCGCGTATGTAATGGAGAATACGCTTCACCAGACTCCAGTGAGAGTCACGCGGGGCGTGCATATGGAGGCACACCTGCTGAACAACGTACTATAGGTCGGGGCGAGTCAGCATCAAGTACTGTAAAGCACCGACAATAGAGCGATAAAATGCCCCATCGGACGCAAGAGACCCCTCCAGAGCAGAGACCTTCGCCTTCATATCAACGGGAGTGGGCGCCGGCTTGCAGTTAAGCATACCGGCACGCTCAAGGAGCTCGTGGGCATACTTCTGCTGATGCAGAAAGAAACCGTCAGCCCGGCGGATCACCTCGATGCCGAGAAAGTAGTGCAGGGGCCCCAAGTCCTTGAGGGCAAAGTCATCACGAAGACGAGCAGTCAGCCGCTGAAGGAGATCGGGGGTGGACGCCGTGAGGATGATGTCGTCGACGTAGAGCAGCAGATATGCAGTGTCAGCTCCCTGATGATACACAAAAAGTGAGGCATCGGAGCGAGTGGACCGAAAGCCCAGAGACTGTAGGAAGGCGGCGATACGCTGGTACTAAGCCCGAGGCGCCTGCTTCAACCCGTACAGAGAGCGGGAGAGCAAGCACACAAAGTCGGGGTGCTCGGCGTCGACGAAACCAGTAGGCTGCTCACAGAACACCTGTTCGGCGAGATGACCGTGCAAGAAGGCGTTGGAAACGTCCAACTGATGCACCGGCCAGGCGCGCGAGACGGCCAGCTGAAGGACGGAGCGGATCGTGCCTGGTTTCACAACCGGGGCGAAAGTGTCGGTGAAGTCCACGCCCGGGCGCTGCCGAAAACCACGAACCACCCATCGAGCCTTGTAGCGTCGAGAGAACCGTCTGGGTGAGTCTTGTGGCGAAACACCCACTTGCCAGAGATGATGTTGGCACGAGGGGGTCACGGAACAAGCTGCCACATGTGGTTGCACTGTAAGGCGTCGAACTCCTCCTGTATCGCAGCTAGCCAGTGGGGATCCCGAAGGGAAGCACGAGCGGAGGTGGGGACGGGTGAGGGCGTCGACGTCGAGGCGGTGCACACATACTCATCGACGGAGTAGCGCTTACTGGGCCGAAGCACTCCTGCTCGGGCACAGGTAGTCACGCCAAGTGACAGGGCAGCAGGGCCGACGGGTGCCGCGGCGGCAGGGGCCACGACGGCGGTGGCACCTGGTGCGGCGACACCCGGTGCGGCGGATGGGGCCGCGGTGGTGGGGGCACCCGCCGCGGCGACGGCAGAGGCCGCAACGGCAGCGACGGCGGGGGCCGTGGCGGCAGCAGCGTCGGCCGATCCCGCGGCGACGGGAGGGACGGGCGAGGTCGAGGTCGAGCCCGTCGCAGGGGTGGCGGCGCCAGCTGGTGTGGCGGGCGGGGTGCCCACCGACTCAACCTCGTAAGAGGGAGTCGAGAACCCGGGAGGTGGCGGCAGAAGGCGCCGGGCCGGGGGTGGCTGCCGTGCATCGCTCCAGGTAGGGGGCGCGGGGGCCGGCGCCGAAGAATTCGCAGCCGGAGGGACCTGAAAAAAGGGAACACCGTCTCGACAAAGTACACGTGCCGCGAGGTGTACACATCATGAGTGACAGGATCATAGCACCGGTAACCTTTGGTGTTGGGAGGGTAGCCAAGGAAGATGCAGGGGACGGATCAGGGTGCGAGCTTGTGTGGCGTGGTGGACGCGATGCTGGGATAATAGACACACCCAAAGATGCGGAGACCATCATAGGACGGTGGTGTACCGAAGAGAAGGTGGTGAGGAGCGTAGTTCCACCGAGGACGACACGGACGAATGTTAACTAAGAGGGTGGCGGTGGCGAGGGCATCGGGCCAAAACCGAGTGGGCACGTTTGAGTGAAAGAGTAACGTGCGAACGCAGTCATTAAGAGTGCGGAGAATGCGCTCGGCGCGGCTGTTCTGCTATGAAGTGTAGGGGCAAGTCAGACGGAAGATGGTGCCGTGAGAGGCGAGAAGTGTGCGAAGACCAACGTTGTCAAACTCTTTTCCGTTATCAGTTTGGAGTGCATGTATGGGGAGACCGAACTGGGTGGGTGACGTAGGAATAAAAGGCGGTGAGTGTGGCTAAGGCATCGGATTTACGACGAAGAGGAAAAGTCCACACATAATGAGAATAATCATCTAAAATCACCAAGTAGTAGATATAGTCCGTGTTACTCGCAACGGGAGATGTCCAAAAATCACTATGAAGTAATTGAAACGGAAAAGTGGAAACTGAGGAGGATGCACTAAAAGGAAGACGAACATGCTTGCCTAAGCGACATGCCTCACAAGAGTGCTCGTCGAGCTTATTACATGAGAAAGAAAAACTCCTAAGAATTTGACGTAACACGGTGTGGTTGGGGTGACCCAAGCGAGCGTGCCAAAGGTCAACGCCGGCGGCAAGGGCGACAGGTGTGGAGGTGGAGGCGCCGGCGTGCACGGGGTAGAGCTCATCGGGACTGTCACAACGGTGAAGGACCATCCGGGTACGGGCGTCTTTCAAAGAAAAGCCAACGCCGTCAAATTCAATATTAAGTGGGTTCTCACGAGTAAGACGACGAACATAAACTAGGTTCGTGACTAAGTCTGGTGAAACAAGAACATTGGACATATTGATGGGTGTGGAAGTGGAGGGAAAACTAGTGCTGCCGATATGAGTGATAGGTAAGGAGGAGCCGTTGCCGACGGTGATACGAGTGGGTGTGTGAACGGGAGTGGAGGAGGTTAGGTTACCGGGATGAGCTATCATGTGCGCGGTAGCACCTGAGTCCATGTACCAGCCGCCGCCGCCGATGGAGCTACTCGACGACGGTGCGGAGTGCTGGGCGGCGAGGAGGGCGGGGTCCCATGACGCAGGAACCGGCGGCGGCGAGAGGCCCCCGTAGGGCGGCGCCGAAGCGGGCGGGCCATAACCACCGAGGGGCGGCGGCACAAGGAGGGTGCCGTAGACGGTGCCGATCGACTGGTAAGGCGCGCCGATGGACCCCCGGTGGTCCGCGGGGAGAGTCTGCGGGTAGAGCGGGGCCCACCCGGCGCCCTGGGCCGGCTGCTGCTGGGGAGGCGCGGATGGCGGCAACGGGTAACACCAGCCCAGAGAGGCCGTTGACGGGGCGGGCGGAGCAGGGCCGCCGGCCATGGGCGGGGACGGTTGCATGTGGGTGACGCCGGATGCGCCGTAGGCGACGACCGCGCCGTATGGCGCCGGGGCCGCACCGGAGGGCGCTGGTGGCGGGACGACAGAGGCGGCGGCGGAGAGACAGGTGAACGCCATCGGCGGCGGCGCAGAGGAGTCGCGCGGCGGCGGGGTAGCGGCGGCGGCGGCGCGGAGGAGTCGCGCGGCGGCGGGTTAGCGGCTTCGGCGGCACGGAGGGAGTCGCGCGGCGGCGGCGGCGGGGGCAGCGCGGGAGTCGTGCGGCGGCGGCAGCGGCGCTGGCTCACGGCCGCGGCGAGCGGGCGGCGGCGGCGGCGGCGCGGGAGTCGCGCGGCGGCGGCGGCGGCGGCAGCAGAAGGCGAGGATTAAAACCTAAAAACTGATACCATGTGGAAAGATGATTTGCAATACAATAATCGTTGTATTGATGGAGTGCTAGTGCACATATATATAATACAAGGGAAGACCTCTACCTCAACTATACAAGACTAGGAGGTGGACCACAACTTCAATATACGTGCAATACAAAACACATACTCAACATTCTTCTTTCATTACAGGCTCTGGGTGCATTTTTCATGCCTGTGCTTCATATCCTTTTATGTGGTGTATTTGCTTCACAAGGTGGGTGTCTGTAAATACTGTCAGCTAACCAACTTCTATTTGTTCAGTTCGGGCGTTTGATAGTTGGCAGCAAAATTCAGTCTTGTTACCTTGTTTAACTTCTGAAATTTTTAGTAAATTGTCGGTAGGTTTTCCTTATCAAGCACTGCTGATTTCATTTAAACACTCGCGGTAATTGGCTGAAAGATGTATCATTGTAGAAGTGACTATTCTGCTCTGATTGTAAGCTGAAATATTGTCGGTAGGTTTTCCTTATCAAGCTCTGCTTTGAATCAAAGTCAGCCGACACGAGTTTGCCAAGTTCGGCGATAGAATGAACTCAGTAAAGTTCTAGAACTCGGCACAAAACCAGATTCTAGTACTAGTGGCATATGCATGTGTTGAATTAAATGTATCCCTTTCAATGCACATGGCACAAATACTTACCAAACAATCCCGATTCGCAATCATATTTATGCATGCGTACAATTAACGTGGGCGTGATCACAGTGAGCTGCAGTCGGCAGTTTGGAAAGAGAGCTCCTCCTTAGTAAGGTCGTACAACAAGTGCATGTTCTGCAACTGGAAGTTGCCGATGATGCTCACGTAGCTGGATTTATGCATCACCATGCATGACATGGAATCATCCAGCGGCACCCAGTAGTTCTCTGGCGGCAGCACCATGTCCGCTCCGCCACTGAAGTGGAACACCATGGACGGCACCGTCTTTTCCTGCGCCAGTGCCACACACAGGTCGATCCCACTGCCAGCAGGTGGCGGCAGGAGGCTCCCGTGTAGCTGCCTCCGGAGCTCCTCTCTCAGAGGCCTGTACGCCCCATTGATCAGAACCGAAGTGGGGTTACCAGAGTCGATAAAGACACCGCCGCCGGTGCCGTTTTGTTTCAGAGCGAACACCATCGGTGGGATGGAAAGTCTTGTTTTTCCCACGCTTATTCCGATGAGTGGGACATAGTAGAATGGGTTCCTCTTAGGGCCTTGCACGAAAGACATGGACATCACAGGGCTGCCGCCGCTGAGCCTCGCCGTGGCGCCGACGAAAAGGTGGCTGCTGGCACCGGGAGTGGCGTTGCTGCGGAGGTAGGGGGTGTGGCAGTAAGAGAACTTGCTGGCACCTATCTGAGAGACGAGCGACAGGGGGCCACGGCCAAGCCCTATGAGGCCGGACGCCCCGTCAAGGGACCCCGGAGTGATCATCAGCGTGTCGACGCAGCCGAACGTGAGCGTCACCGAGCCGTGTTCAAAGGCGAAGACCTCCGTGCCGATGGACCCTCTAGCGTCGCCAGCGCCGTAGAAGGCCCCGAAAGCGCAGCTGCCATCCGGGCGGCACGAGTGCGCCTGGTTGGCTAGGCACAAGGTGTCGTTGCACGGCACGGGGTGGAAGCTGTCCGACTTGGACGCGTTATAGTAGGGCAGGCCCTGCATGACGCAGGATCCTTTGAGGCTGCAGGTGGAGCACTGCGTCCAGATGAGGTCGCTACCGGTGTCGATGAGGGCCTCGGCGCGCTGCGGTGGGTTGCCGATCAGGTACTCGGCGATGTACTGGCTGGTGTTCCAGTGGACCGGTGCGCTCACGTCGACAAAGGACGCCAGGCGCTGCCGGCTGCTGGCCATGGCGCGCTGCACGCGCTCCGCCACTGTGTAGTTCCCCTTGCCATCGACATGGATGAGCTCCATGTGTAGCCCTGCGCTACTACAAGTAACTAGGGTAGCAGCACTCGAGCACAACGCAACGATCAGCACCAGCCTTATTTCCATTGTTTCCCTTGTTGGTTTGATGCAAGCTCCTCACCATGTCATAACTTAATTGGTAACCTGTGGCCTCCATATATATTCATCTGGATAACATGTGGAAACAAACAAACTGACGGAGGATTGACGTAGTACGTACATTCATAATTTAATATACACTAGCTAGTAGTATAATCAAATCTTGGGTGCCGGCCTGAACCATGCACGGGATATGGGCGGACTTCCTTATGGCAGCATAGACATAGGACAGTCGTACTACTATCATTTTCGAAAATTCTACCATTATAGATACAGAATAGGCAGCGGCTGTCGTTACATCGCTCATCTCTCCAAGTGTCAGCCTTTACAAGAAGCTTGGATTTTGTCGCCAAATCCTAGTGTGTGTTTTTATCATTTGTTCTTAAGGGTTGCTAGACAATTATTTGACGCGGTAAACCTCCTAATATAACATTATGACTTACTAGTATAGTTATATATCGTGCTGTCTGTGTTCTTGCATGTAATGATTAATCTAACAACGCATAGAAAAATTAAGACACAAATACAAATCTAGTAGACCAAATCAATTATCTACGAAAATCCCGAAACATCATTCAGTTAAATAGCGAATAACAACCTATGGGTCTCCAAACTATTTATTACTATTAAAGTTCACTGGCACAAATGCCTGTACATTGCACCCGGAGGGGTTTCTACTTGTGCACTACAGAAAGTTTCTTTTTGTGAAATAGAAATAAAGTACCATGCTGGTGTTGTTGTGGACATGATATCTGAAATGTATATCGTGAGATTATCCAATGTTTATTGAAGTCTATAGTTTTTTTATCATTGATGAGTTGTTAGGTTTAAGATGTACGATTTCATGTTGTTGAATGTTTGTTCGTCTGCCCTTGAATAAGGTTTGGGGGAATCAAATGTTAACATCAAATCTGCGGTGGTGTGAGGATGTAATGAATTTGTGATCCTTGCAGCAGCTAAAATGCATTACAAATCATGGTGCACCAGCTTCTAGTTATTTAAAGTAGGCAAGCGGTAAGAACCTATATAATGTAAAATCTGAGCATAAACAACAAACTACCTTATGCTTATGTATTACTCCTCGAATCCCAAATGTATGTGTTTGTCTTTCCTACTCTTTTCAACATGTATGTTGTAATAGGATTTCTAGGAATTTGTCCCCATTTTTTTTTCTTTATACCGTTGTTAAAATGAAAGCTCTCATGAATAAATGAGGTATCTTTTCCAATGTGCAATAACTGTATGGCATGGGCATATTCGTGGACAAAATACACGTACGGCAGAAGAAGCAACTGACTTCCCTAGCAAACTAGAGTTGGCTTAGTTCTGTTTTTTTTTTTGGTTTATCAGGTTGTTTGTTTGTTAGCTTCTAGTCAGGAGGTTTGATTTCGTAGTCTGGAGTAAGGTGAACTTGTTAGGCCAACTCTATAAGAAAACAACAAAACATTTGACATTAAGCAAGGAAAATTAAACCCGCCTAATCGGCCTTTCAGAGTCTCTCTGGTGAGGGAACACGCCGTAGCTCCTTGCCACTCCTACCCACGAAACTAGCATATCACATCATTGTTATTTTTGCATGTTCTTAATTATTTCTTGGTCTGGAGTAAGGTGAATATCAAAATTTGGGAACAGAGCAGGTGATAACTCTACTAAAAACAAAACCAAGGCCACAGTAATATTTCCATCCTCTATCCCAGCTTTTATGATTTAAAATTCATCAAGTGGTTGAAACAAGCACCAAGAGAAGTATTTAGGTTGAATCTCATTTCTTCTATGCATGTGACAGGACTGGATCGTATTATATTGTAAAAATAGAATTATGAATGTTCAAAGATAAGTTTAGAACTGTACCTTATGTGCGATGACGGGATCATCCCTACTATGATTTAAAACATAGTTAAGCATCGGATCATTATCATCCCGTGCTGCTATGTACCCATACAATTGTATGGAGTCATTGCTGATGGAACACTCAGCCAACGTCAATGAGAAAAATCGCAACATATTCCTTGAAAATAAAAATTCTGGTCTGGCTTCGAGATCCTCATCCGCTCCAACCGACCTTCACGAAGAAGTACATAATATATAACAATTATTAGTTCGTGTAGTGGAGAAATTACATATTACAAAAAGATAAACATCATTTTAACCGGTGCATTGCGCTAAGTTGTATAGAACCATTGTATAAAGAATACTGTGAGCTAGCTCAATGTAGGCATGAAAAAACAACAACATGTTTCAAAACACCTGAGTTGAACAAGTTTATGATCCTAAGAGTTTTTCATATACATGTGGGTTTCCCAAAATTGAAAAAAGTAGCTAGGTCAAAAGTACTCCCTTCGTTCCACAATGTAGTGCATATAGATTTTTGGAAAAGTCAAACTTTATAAAATTTGATCAAGTTTGTAAAGAAAAACACATACATCTATAATAGTAAATACATATCTTTAGATACATCACAAGACGTAATTTCATATTGTATATATTTATTATTGTAGATATAATTAGTTTTCTCTATAAAGTTGGTCAAAAGTTTGTATAGTTTGACTTTTCAGAAAATCTATATGCAATACTCCCTCCGTCCCCAAATGCAAGCATTTATAACATTTGGAGTCTTTCCACAAATGTAGAGATTTCTGGAGTATTGAACCTCGACCTAAGGAAATAAAATGGTACACTCTAAGAAAAGACTAGAATGATTACACTTGTGGAAGGAGGGAGTACACTCTTATAAAAGTAAATATAATGGTAGAGATGTCCTAACCGCAAAAAACACTAGTATAAATAATATGAACTCATCACATGAATCACTGAATTCTCTAAGGCGGGGAGTGCCCTTATTGTGAACTTGGACACAAAATAGTTAATCCATTAACTTTGGGTTATCTAATTTACTTGGCAAAATAAGTCCTATCATGAAACTGTACTGGAGCTATTTGCAACACTTTTTCAGCCATCTGGTCCGCATGCCATAGGATAAAGCTCCTTGCCACACTTATGGTGGCCATTTTAGTCTACCATCAGGGCCCACCTTTATTTATGCATGAAAGTATTCTATTGTATAAACTTACTTTTAGTTTACATGTTCGCTCTGGTATCATATATTGTACTATATGAATTTTGATTTTTGCTAGCACATATGTCCGTGGGTTGCAACGGGAGAAAAAATAGTTTACATTTAAATTTAGTGAGAATTATGTGTGCAAGCATAATCTTGTGTGCACGCCAAGAAGGAACATTTAGAACATTTATATTCTGGTTTCGCCACTTGTGAAGTAACCAATCTCTAACTTTTTTCATTCATTGATCAAGGGAATTTAAGGTATGAAGTTTATACATTTAGGTCCTGGATTTTGTTCGGTCATCGCACGCAAGAGAAGGCCTGTAAATTATTCAACCTAATTTTCCATATATATAGACATAGGATTAAAGGAAAGTTGAAATGGACGGGAAGAATCGGGGAGGGGGGGGGGGGCATGGTTGGGGGATGGCAAATGTAGGTGCTCATCTCCAAATAACAGAAAGGGACAGGAAGCGGAAGGATCTACGTTGCAACATGGGAGTGGAATACCGTTATGTAGCAGTTGAGTTTTCTGTTTGGTCTGACATGTGTAGTTAAGTAAACGAAACAAAGAACATTTTTAAGCCAAGATTTTGGGAGCGGATGCGAAGTATACCGAGCTAGACGATGATGTCGTTGAATTGTCACTTTACTACCAAATTAATTAAGAGGTAACAAACTTTTCCTTCCAATCTCAAGCAATCCTTTCTAGTTTCTTCCCCTTAATTTCAATACAAAGTTCGAAATGGTACGTTACAAATCGATTGGTAGATCTGGCTAGCTGGCATGAGCATAGACAAGCATAGACGAGATGACGATGGATGGAATCATGGATCAAACAGCAGCCTTGGTTGGCCTGGGGACGTACTTGCGGAGCCAAATCTCATGTTGTCCTATGGGGATCTTGACGAGCATCTCGCCGTTGAGCACGAGCTTCCCGATCGCCTCTGTCTTGAAGATGATCCGGCCATACATGGGCATGTGGCCTCCCTTGATCTTCTCCATCAGTACCCTTACCACACAGTCACCCCACTTCCTGCACCCATGCATGCAAACCATGAGACATGATCCAGATCCAATCATCATGAATCATGCATGCAGATCTTAGTAGATCCATGTGTACAAATAAACTTAATCAATAGATCGACTAGTGTATGCAAGTGCACACTTACTGCCTGAAGTACTCAAAGATCTCCTCATGGTGGAGGGCATTTCCTTTGGAGAAGGTGATGAACATGGAGCGGCAGTCCTCCGACACTGCCACTGGTTGGGAGGTGTAGGGCACCATGAGCTCCGGCGGGTTGACAATCATCCCAGTCTGGACCTCCGGAGCAGGACATGCAGGCGGTCGTCGAATATGAACTTGCCGGCACCGTCGAGGAAGTGGGCGACCCCGCGGACGACGAGGTCCTGGTGGAAGGTGAAGAAGCCCGGCTCGATGTGGACACCGCCTTGCATGCAGAGCGCAGAGATGATCGGGATGGGCGGGAGCGCAGGTTTCTGGTGGCGGAGGCACTCGAGGACGGCGTTGGCCTCTTCTGCGACGACGACGACGACGTCGGGCACCATGGGTGGGACGTGGTGGATGGCGGAGATGGTGCCCTGGTCCAGCCACACCAGCAGCGCCACCGCATTCTGGGCTTTCTCTGGGTTCCCGCACACGGACAAGAACCGGTTGTATGCCTGCCGTGCGACGCTGTACATGTACAACACCTCGCGCACCGTCATCGCCGCCATGGTTGCTCTGGTTATTTGGTTGCTCTTGCACCGGCCGGCCGGAGAAGAGGCGACGGGTGACTGACCCGAGAAGAGAAACTAGCAAGAGAGGAGCGAGGAAGGGGTGATGGGTTGATGGGGAATGGACCGATATTTGTAGGTTCGCCTGCTCCTGTTCCGGCGACGCGGCTGCGCTCTGGCCGGTGGAAGGTTTAATGAGGTGCCAAAAATGGGCCAGCGGGAAACAACTCTCTTTGAACCAGTTTCAAACGCCAGCGTGTACACGTAGAGGCTCTTCGTTCGTTGGCTGGTTTTACATCGTTTTTGATTTTTAGTTCGTTTTACATCCTCTAAAACGTATACATATGTCGTTACTTAACAACTTTGGATGCGGTGCAACACTTGTATATCCTTCTAAATTTGCACTATCTTTTTCTTGCTACTGGTTAATGTTATACTCAGCAGAGTTCACATGTTATACTTTTCTTTTCGGTTTCATTTACATATATAGAGGACATGACATTGTGATTCCTTACTCTCTACATAAACTTTGTTGTCGCTCTAGCTACCTGATTCCCCCATTATCAATGGTGCAAGCGTCAAGTCAGGACACCACCGTGCAAGATTGTCAGAATCATGATTTTGAATCGGATTGGAGCTCGAATAGTAGGATCGCAAATCATAGAATCTTTACTATCAGGATCGTAGAAACGTAGATTCTATGAAGTAAAATCGTAGAATCATAGAGGATAGTTTGGATCGTAAAGTCGTAGAATCGTATAACAGAATCGTGATTCTGACAACCTTGCCACCGGCCACCATTAGATTGTGAGCTAACTACATTGGCAGAGGTTTGGCAGGGCCATCCTGGGCCACTGCCTCCTAGCCCAAGATTTTTCTTCATCTGAATATCCCTTGTTAAATGGGTTAAATCTTTACGAAAACCTGTCCAAAACTAGTTTTGCTTGCCTTCCTAGTCCATTTACCCACCAGGATTATGGCCTAAGGTCCGCTACTGGGGAGCTAAGCCTGTATGTTTATGTGGCCTACTAAATTTGGTAGAAGATATACAATACAATAGACACAGCAAGGAAAACAACTCCATATATAACAACAAAGGAAAGATATGGTGCGGCAACACACACTTTGCTTGTAGTATTAGTTTGCTATACCGGGGTGTCGATATGTCAAGATGTCAACAACGATGGTGTTATAGCCAAAGTGCTAATGATGTATTGTCAAACTGGTGTCAGTGGTTATGACATTTCACACCATTTGTCACTTCTCACTGTCAACACACACAAGTTCAGGAAGGCTATCTTTCTCACTATTTTTGTGTAGATTTTAAAATGTATCTCTTCTCTTTAGTCATATAATTTTTCCTAATAGTAAACCATGTTCTTGTATAAAGCCCGTAAGAGTTATTCACATATACGTTTCGTGGGAGTATGATCATGAATCCTATTTTATAGTATGAGTGTTTCTCCCCCATCTCATCACTCATTTGTCCCTTTTCTATCTCTAAAATTCTTTTTGTCTCTCCGGTGACCATCTCTGGCAAGGTTAGTGTAAGAAGTGGAGATGTTCTCTATGGTGCTTTCGATTGACGACTCATTTTCTGAGTCGGTCGGGTGCACAAATTCGGTATGATCTAGCTGACCTTGATGACACACAAGTATATGGGATCAATCGTAGTCCTTCCGATAAGTAAGAGTGTTGAATCCAACGAGGAGCAGAAGAAATTCATAGGCTGTTTTCAGCCAGACTTCACTTCAAGTGTTGTAAGACAGTTTTGATACATATTTGATAGCAAGACAAATACTTACAAGGTAAAAAAGTTAACGTAGTAACAAAGTGCAGCAAGTGACCCCATCCTAAATTGTGCTAAGGACAAGTTAGTGGTGTTTCTTATAGTGGCTAAGTGCTCTTGAGGACACACAAAAATATTGTGAAGTTACTTTCACCGTGATTCATTGAATTAACGTTGATTGTCTCGATAAGTGTTATGTGGGTGAACTGGAGCTAAGGTGTTGTCCTAACTTTAACAATAACCTACTTATGATTATACTCTCCACGCAAGCATCCACAACTACAATAGAAGTACTCCCTCCGTCCTTTAAATACTTTACTTCCAACTTTGTTGGAAAGTAAAAAAAATATGTTTGACCATATTTATACAATAATACACCAACATTTATGCCATCAAATTATTAGCATTAGATTCATGATAAATTATATTTTCATCATATACCTATTTGGTTTCACAAACATTGATTTATTTTGCACAAACTCAGTCTTACTTTGAGATAGTCTGACCCTCCAAAAAAGTTGGAAGAACACTCTTTCAAGGATAGGTGGAGTAATTAAGATAAATCTAACCATAGAATTAAACAATTGGATTCATAATAGCCCCTTACGAAATAATTCATAAACTAGGGTTTGAGTCTCTATCACTCCCACAATCCATCATCTACAAACAGATTCATCAATGCCTTCCCATAGGCCCAAAGATGGTGAATATGTTCATGTAGTCGATGTTCACATAACACTAATAGAGAAAGAACAACAAAACATAATGTCAAAACATGAACGGGAATTAACTTACATGACTACTAGTAACAAGACTTCTCGCATGTCCTCAAGAACAAATGGCACTACACGCAACTTATCAAATTGATCATGATGAGTGGGTATAAATATATGATTAAAAATCTGAACATTACAATCTTCCACCAATAAAAGCATAAGAATCAACTACAAGATATAATCAACATCTAGAAGCACTCCCAAGTACCAATCTGAGGTTTTATACAACGTTTGAACACAAGAGAAGAACTAGGGGTTTGGAGATGAGATGGTGCTGATGAATATATGACCCCCAAGATGAACAGAGTGTTGGTGATGATGAAGGGTTCGATTCCGCCTTCCGGAGGAAAGTTTCCCCCGCACAACTGAGGGAGTCCTGGATTAAGGGGTCCTTGGATGGCCGGACTATTAACATGGGCCGGACTGTTGGGCTATGGAGATAAAAGACAGAAGACTTCTTCCCGTGTCCGGATGGGACTCTCTTTTGCGTGGATGGCAAGCTTGGTGATTCGGATATGTAGATTGCTTTCTCTGTAACTGACTTTGTATAACCCTAGTCCCCTTCGGTGTCTATATAAACCGGTGGGTTTAGTCCGTAAAGGCAATCATAATCACACAGGCTAGACTTCTAGGGTTTTAGCCATTAGGATCTCGTGGTAGATCAACTCTTGTCATACTCATATTCATCAAGATCAATCAAGCAGGAAGTAGGGTATTACCTCCATAGAGAGGGCCCGAACCTGGGTAAACATTGTGTCCCCCGCCTCCTGTTACCATTAGCCTTAGACGCACAGTTCGGGACCCCCTACCCGAGATCTGCCGATTTTAACACCGACATTGGTGCTTTCATTGAGAGTTCCGTTGCGTCGTCACCAAAAGGTTTGATGGCTCTGTCAATCGTCTACAACAATGCAGTCTAGGGGGAGGTCTTCCTCCCCAGACAGATCTTCGTATTCCGTGGCTTCGTACTGCGGGCCAACTCGCTTGGCCATCTAGAGCAGATCGAAAGCAACACCCCTGGCCATCGGGTCAAATTTGGAAGCTTGAATTACGTGGCCGATATCCATGGAGACTTGATCTTCGACGAAGCCCATGACGGCTGCTCCCTGCCACCACGATGAACATGACCTAAATCTGTCATCGGACTGTGCGCATGAGATAGCACCTATAACCGCTCTGGCCCTAGATCCGGAGCAGATTGCGCCATTCGAGGACGGGATGCTCAACTCTGCCACAGAAGCCGCAGACTTAGCGGCGGTGGAGCCGCACACAGGTCCAACCTTGAGCTGGGCCTGTGTCGGAACCTCGAATTCGTCTCTGGCCATAAGTTTTGAACCGCGCGCATCCGTGCCCATCGAACTTGATCAGGCGCCGATCGTCGAGTTCAGCTTCGCGGACATCTCCCGGCACGCACCTTTAGGTGATGTGCTAAATTCACTAAAAGCCCTCTCCTTGTCAGGAAACTCGCAGCCGAACTATATCCGGCTTGAATTTGAAGCTGATGACGAAGAATTTCGCTTCCCACCCACCACCCACTACATAGCCACTATTGAGGACTTAACGACATGCTCGACTACGACTCCAAAGACATCGACGGTATGGACGATGATGCCGGAGAGGAGCAGGCACAAAAACCACCGCTTCTAGGGCGCTGGACGGCCACCTCCTCGTATGACGTATACATGATGGATACACCCAATGAGAACAACGACGACAATGAAAATCCAGTCGAGGATAAGCCTCCTGAGATACAGCCAAAGCGCCGGCTTCAGCGGCGCTGCTCTAAGCCACGCCGTGGTAAAAACAGCAATACCGTCACAGGAGAAAATAATACTCCGGACGATGCCGAAGATAATGAAGACCCCATTGAACCAACCTCCGAACAGGATGAATGGGAAGATGGGCGATAGCCCTAACGAACAGGCCATGGATGAAGACTCAGAGGACAGCAACTACCTTCCTCTCTCCGAGGACGAGGTGAGCCTCAGCGACGAAGACTTTATCATGCCTGAGGAGCCCGTCGAACAGGAGTGCTTTAGGTGCCGGCTAATAGCCACTGCAAGCAGCCTAAAAAAGAAGCAGCAACAGCTTCAAGCTGATCAAGATCTGCTCAATGACAGATGGACCAATGTCCTGACAGCCGACGAATATGGCCTTGAACACCAAACCAAAAGTTACCCGAAGCGCAAACTGTTAGCACGGTTCGATGACGAGGCGCTGGAGCCCGTCCTACAAGCGCATAATGCGGCAGACCGGCCACCACGCGGTCGGGACAAAGTGGCACCTCGAGCCGAACACCAGCCCGCACTACCTCGCCGTAAAAACAGAAATACAACAGCTCGGGGATGTACATATGACCTGTGGCATGACCTGGAAAACAGAGCAGGTCAGACCAGATCGATCTATGGATCACGGGGGCGTGCTCCGATGCACGACGATGGCCATCCGGCTGGACATAACAAACATAACCACGTCCGGGCCAAAAACCGCAGACGAACTCCATCCGAGCTACATCACGACCTGACACGATATAGAGGCGCCGCACACCCCCTTTGCTTCACTGACGAAGTAATGGAACATGAATTCCTGGAAGGGTTTAAACCCGTAACATCGAATCATATGATGGGACAACAGACCCCTTAGTGTGGATTGAAGATTTCCTTCTCCATATTCATATGGCCCGCGGCGATGGTCTTCATGCCATCAAATACCTCCGGCTAAAACTCAAGGGACCAGCTCGACACTGGTTGAACAGTCTGCCCGAAAACTCCATCGGCAGCTGGGAAGACTTGGAGGATGCCTTCCTCGACAACTTCCAAGGGACAAATGTCCGACCTCCAGATGCCGATGACTTAAGTCACATAGTTCAACAGCCTGGAGAGTCAACCAGGAAATTCTGGACTAGATTCTTAACTAAAAAGAACCAGATCATCGACTGTCCGGATGCCGAAGCCTTAGTGGCCTTTAAGCACAATATCCGCGGCGAATGGCTCGCCCGACACCTCAGCCAAGAAAAGCCAAAGTCCATGGCAGCCCTCACAGCACTCATGACCCGCTTCTGTGTGGGCGAAGATAGCTGGCTAGCCCGTAGCAATAACAGTACAAGCGAACCTGGCACTTCTGAAGCCAGAAATATGCTTTGACGTATTAATAAAATTACAATGAAAAAATAGTCTACGACCCAATTTTTGGAGCATTAGCCTATTAGTTCATTTTTTCCTTTTCTTGATATTTTTATCAAATTGCCCCATACACTCTGGTACGACTTAATTTGCCAGGGGCTTCATCATGCTCCATAATACGACAACAAAGTCCGAACACTTTTTTACAGCGTAGTTCGACACTCTGAACTTATAGCATTATATGCATCGACTCCGAATCATGTCTTTGATCAATAGTTGGGTTGCCCGGCTCCTGTACTTGGTACCTTACGTTCCGCTATATCGGCTCGGGTAGTAAAGGGAGAACTACTGCGTTTGTGTCCTGGCTCATCCGGATGAGCACCTCAGTATAGAAAGCCGAAAACTAACTCATGATGCGGCGTGAGCAGGTCAGCTGTTCGAGAGGTTACAAATCTTTAACGATTTTTTCTGTACTATGCGATGACTCGGTTTTTATTCGATCAGGTGTTTACAGTATGCCAAGTTCGGACTTATGAACACTAGGGGCTGCGCCTAAGCTTTTATTGTCGAACTCCTATGGCTAAGTGAGGGTGATAAAGCCACATTGTCCGATTGCCTTGTTCGTTGCGCTAAACACCTCCTTTAAGGAAAAAACTTTGGAGTAAATAGTGTTTAGATTTATCCCGAACACCCCCGTACTATCTACATGGGGGGCAGAAGCCGACGACTGGTCAACTCTCAGATTTAACAATATGGCCGCATAGGAGGTAAAAGTTTAAATTACAAGCATTATATTACATATGCACTATGAGATCAAAACCTACAATTTCCATGCACCAACGATTTGGAAAGAAATGAAAGGATATTGAAACAATGTCAGTGGTTTCTTCCATGCCAGTAATGGAGCATCAAGCTTATAATTAGGCATGTCTCTCTCCATGGAATGGAAATGGTACGTGGCTCCCAATGAGGTGTCATGTGCCGAGGAAAGGAAAGAAATAACAATAAATATATAGACATAGGATTAAAGGGAAGTTGAAATGGACGGGGAGAATCGGGGAGGGGGGGGGGGCATGGTTGGGGGATGGCAAATGTAGGTGCTCATCTCCAAATAACAGAAAGGGACAGGAAGCAGAAGGGTCTACGTTGCAACATGGGAGTGGAATACCGTTATGTAGCAGTTGAGTTTTCTGTTTGGTCTGACATGTGTAGTTAAGTAAACGAAACAAAGAACATTTTTAAGCCAAGATTTTGGGAGCGGATGCGAAGTATACTAAGCTAGACGATGATGTCATCGAATTGTTACTTTACTACCAAATTAATTAAGAGGTAACAAACTTTTCCTTCCAATCTCAAGCAATCCTTTCTAGTTTCTTCCCCTTAATTTCAATACAAAATCCATTTCGAAATGGCACGTTACAAATCGATTGGTAGATCTAGCGAGCTCGCATGAGCATAGTCAAGCATAGACGAGACGACGATGGATGGAATCATGGATCAAACGGCAGCGTTAGTTGGCCTCGGGACATACTTGCGGAGCCAAATCTCACGTAGTCCGATGGGGATCTTGACGAGCCTCTCGCCGTTGAGCACGAGCTTCCCGATCGCCTCTGTCTTGAAGATGATCCGGCCATACATGGGCGTGTGGCCTCCCTTGGTCTTCTCCATCAGTACCCTTACCACACAGTCACCTCACTTCCTGCACCCATGCATGCAAACCATGAGACATGATCCAGTTCCAATCAGCATGAATCATGCATGCAGATCTTAGTAGATCCATGTGTACACATAAACTTAATCAATAGATTGACTAGTGTATGCCAAGTACTCAAAGATCTCCTCGCGGTGGAGGGCATTTCCTTTGGAGAAGGTGATGAACATGGAGTGGCAGTCCTCCGACACTGCCACTGGTTGGGATGTGTAGGGCGCCATGAGCTCTGGCGGGTTGACAATCAGCCCAGTCTCAGACCTCCGGAGCAGGACATGCAGGCGGTCGTCGAATACAAACTTTCCGGCACCATCGAGGAAGTGGGTGACCCCGCGGACGACGAGGTCCTGGTGGAAGGTGAAGAAGCCCGGCTCGATGTGGACACCGCCTTGCATGTAGAGCGCAGAGATGATCGGGATGGGCGGGAGCGCAGGTTTCTGGTGGCGGAGGCACTCGAGGACGACTTTGGCCTCTTCTTCAACGACGGCGACGGCGTCGGGCACCATGGCTGGGACGTGGTGGATGGCGGAGATGGTGCCCTGGTCCAGCCACACCAGCAGTGGCACCGCATTCTGGGCTTTCTCTGGGCTTCCGCACACGGACAAGAACTGGTTGTATGCCTGCCGTGCGATGTTGTACATGTACAACACCTCGCGCACCGTCATCGCCGCCATGGTTGCTCTATTTATTTGGTTGCTCTTTGATGTCTACTACACAACCTTCTTCTTGTAGACGTTGTTGGGCCTGCAAGTGCACAGGTTTGTAGGACAGTAGCAAATTTCCCTCAAGTGGATGACCTAAGGTTTATCAATCCGTAGGAGGCGGAGGATGAAGATGGTCTCTCTCAAACAACTCCGCAACCAAATAACAAAGAGTCTCTTGTGTCCCCAACACACCCAATACAATGGTAAACTGTATAGGTGCACTAGTTCGGCGAAGAGATGAAGATACAAGTGCAAAATCGATAGTAGATAAAGGTTTTTGTAATCTGAAATAATAAAAACAGCAAGGTAGCGAGCGATAAAAGTGAGCGTAAATGGTATTGCAATGGTAGGAAACAAGGCCTAGGGTTCATACTTTCACTAGTGCAAGTTCTCTCAACAATAATAACATAGATAGAACATATGACAAGCCCTCAACATGCAACAAAGAGTCACTCCAAAGCCACTAATAGCGGAGAACAAACATAGAGATTATGGTCGGGTACGAAACCACCACAAAGTTATTCTTTCGGATCGATCTATAAAAGAGTTCGTACTAGAATAACACCTTAAGACACAAATCAACCAAAACCCTAATGTCACCTAGATACTCCATTGTCACCTCAAGTATCCGTGGGCATGATTATATGATATGCATCACACAATCTCAGATTCATCCAACCAACATAAAAGTACTTCAAAGAGTGCCCCAAAGCTACTACCGGAGAGTCAAGAACATGTGCCAACCCCTATGCATAGGTTCCCAAGTGTCACGAAACCTGCAAGTTGATCACCAAAACATACATCAAGTGGATCAATAGAATAACCCATTGTCACCATGGTTATCCCACGCAAGACATACATCAAGTGTTCATAAAAGACTCAATTCGATAAGATAACTTCAAAGGGAAAGTCAATTCATCACAAGAGAGTAGAGGGGGAGAAACATCATAAGATCCAACTACAATAGGAAAGCTCAGGATACATCAAGATCATGCCATAGATGGAACACGAGAGAGAACACGAGAGAGAGAGAGAGATCAAACACATAGCTACTGGTACATACCCTCAGCCCCGAGGGTGAACTACTCCCTCCTCATCATGGATAGCGCCGAGATGATGAAGATGGCCTCCGGTGATGGGATCCCCCTCTGGCAGGGTGCCGGAACAGGGCCCCGATTGGTTTTTGGTGGCTACAGAGGCCTGCGGCGGCGGAACTCCCGATCTATCTTCTGTTCTGGAAGTTTTAGGGTACGAGAGTATATATGGGTGCAGGGGGTACGTCATTGGACCTCCGGGGTGCTCACGAGGTAGGGGGCGCACCCAGGGGGGGCGCCCCCCACCCTCGTCGGCAGCCTGGGACTCCCCTGACGTGCACTCCAAGTCCATCAGGTGGGTTTCCTTCCAAAAATAACTTCTCCAGTTGATTTCGTTCTGTTTTGACTCCGTCTGATATTTCTTTTCCTCGAAACACTGAAATAGGCATAAAACAGCAAATCTGGGCTGGGCCTCCGGTTAATAGGTTAGTCCCAAAAATAATATAAAAGTGGATAATAAAGCCCAATATTGCCTAAAACAATAGATAAAGTAGCATGGAGCAATAAAAAATTATAGATATGTTGGAGACGTATCAAGCATCCCCAAGCTTAATTCCTGCTCGTCCTCGAGTAGGTAAATGATAAAAAAGAATTTTTGATGCGGAGTGATACTTTGGCATAATTTCAATGTAAATCTTCTTAATTGTGGCATGAATATTCAGATCCGAAAGATTCAAGACAAAAGTTCATATTGACATAAAAGTAATAATACTTCAAGCATACTAATCAAAGCAATCATGTCTTCTCAAAATAGTATGGCAAAAGAAAGTTCATACCTACAAAATCATATAGTTAGGCTATGCTTCATTTTCGTCACACAAAGATGTTCCCAACTTCTATACCCCCAATGACTAGCCAAGCAATTGTTTCGTACTTAAATAATCTCAAACTTTTTCAACCTTCACGCAATACGTGAGCGTGAGCCATGGATATAGCACTATGGGTGGAATAGAATATGATGATGGGGATTGTGTGGAGAAGACAAAAAAGGAGAAAGTCTCACATTGACAAGGATAATCAACGGGCTATGGAGATGCCCATCAATTGATGTCAACATGAGGAGTAGGGATTGCGATGCAACGGATGCACTAGAGCTATGAATGCTCAACAAAAGAAAACTAGTGGGTGTGCTTCCAACTCGCTTGCTCACGAAGACCTAGGGCATTTGAGGAAGCTTATCGTAGGAATATACAAGCCAAGTTCTATAATGAAAAATTCCCACTAGCATAAAAGGACAACTTATGAGACTCACTACATGAGGAACAAGGTGCTATTTTGAAGCACAAGTGTGGAAAAAGAGATAGTAGCATTGCCCCCCCTTTTTTTTCTTTTTTTGGGCCTTTCTTTTTTCTTTTGGCCTTTCTTTTTTTTGGGCAATGCTCTAATAATGATAATCATCACACTTCTATTGATTACAACATAAGGATTACGACTCAAAACTTAGAACAAGATATGACTCTATATGAATGCCTCTGGCGGTGTACCGGGATGGTGCAATGAATCAAGAGTGCATGTATGGAAAATAATGCATGGTGGATTTGCCACAAATACGATGTCAACTACAAGATCATGCAATGGCAATATGACAAAAGTAATGTATGTCATGATGATGATGGTGGAAGTTGCATGGCAATATATCTCGGAATGGCTATGGAAATGCCATGATAGGTAGGTATAATGGCTGTTTTGAGGAAGATATAAGGAGGTTTATGTGTGATAGAGCGTATCGTATCACGGGTTTTGGATGCACCGGCGAAGTTTGCACCAACTCTCAAGGTGAGAAAGGGCAATGCACGGTACCGAAGAGGCTAGCAAAGGCAGAAAGGTAAAAGTGCGTATAATCCATGGACTCAACATTAGTCAAAAGAACTCATATACTTATTGCAAAAATTTAGAAGTCATCAAAAACCAAGTACTACGCGCATGCTCATAGGGAGATAGATTGGTAGGAAAAGACCATCGCTCGTCCTCGACCGCCACTCATAAGGATGCACAAGGCAGGTACACTTCATGTTTCAAATTTGTTACACAACTTTAACCATACGTGCATGCTACGGGACTTGCAAACTTCAACACAAGCATTTCTCAAATTCACAATCACCCAACTAGCACGACTTTGATATTATCACCCCCATATCTCAAAACAATTATCAAGCATCAAACTTATCTTAGTATTCAATTCACTCAAAAGAAAGATTCACATATCTTGAACACCATGTATATTAACATTAAGCAAATTACCATGCTATTAACGACTCTTAAAATAATATAAGTGAAGCATGAGAGATCAATAGTTTCTTTAAAACAAATCCACCACCGTGCTCTTAAAAGATATAAGTGAAGCACTAGAGCAAAAATTATCATGCTCAAAAGATATAAGTGAAGTACTATGAGCAAAAACTATCAAGCTCAAAAGATATAAGTGAAGCACATAGAGTATTCTAGCAAATTCCAATTCATGTATGGCTCTCTCTCATTAAAGAATTTCAGATAGGTTAGTATAAACCAATGCAAAACGTTAGCATTTTCTGCTCAATGACAGATGGACTAATGTCCTGGCAGCCGACGAATATGGCCTCGAACGCCCAACCAAAAATTACCTGAAGCGCAAACTGTTAGCACAGTTTGATGACGAGGCACTGGAGCCTGTCCTACCAGCGCATAATGCGGCTGATCGGCCACCACGCGGCCCGGACAAAGCGGCACCTCGAGTCGAACACCAGCCCTCACTACCTCGCCGTAAAAACAGAAATACAGCAGCTCGTGGATGTACTGCGGCATGACCTGGAAAATAGAGCAGGCCAGACCAGATTAATCTATGGATTGCGGGGGCGTGCCCCGATGCGCGACGATGGCCATCCGGCTGGGCGTAACAAACATAACCATGTCCGGGCCGAAAACCACAGACGAACTCCATCCGAGCTACGTCACGACCTAACCTGGTATAGAGGCGCCGCACACCCCCTTTGCTTCATTGACGAAGTAATGGAACATGAATTCCCGGAAGGGTTTAAACCCGTAAACATTGAATCATATGATGGGACAACAGACCCCGTAGTGTGGATCAAAGATTTCCTTCTCCATATTCATATGTCCCGCGGCGATGATCTTCATGCCATCAAATACCTCCCGCTAAAACTCAAGGGACTAGCTCGGCATTGGTTGAACAGTCTGCCCGAAAACTCCATTGACAGCTGGGAAGACTTGGAGGATGCCTTGCTCGACAACTTCCAAGGGACATATGTCCGACCTCCAGATGCCGATGACTTAAGTCACATAGTTTAACAGCCCGGAGAGTCAGGCATGAAATTCTGGACTAGGTTCTTAACTAAAAAGAACCAGATTGTCGACTGTCCGGATGCTGAAGCCTTAGCGGCCTTTAAGCACAGCATCCACGACGAATGGCTCGCCCCACACCTCGGCCAAGAAAAGGCGAAGTGCATGGCAGCCCTCACGGCACTCATGACCCGCTTCTGTGCGGGCGAAGATAGCTGGCTAGCCCGTAGCAATAATAGTACAAGCGAACCGAGCACTTTCTGAAGCCAGAAACAGCAAGGGCAACTAGTAAATGTAGCATGTAGCTGTTGCGAAATGTAATATTTTGCGAGGGAAATATGCAAATTTTATTTATTGTATAATTAAACGAGAAACCTAACTTCCAGTCGATTGGATGTTAGCGACAGATCCGTACGACCTGATCATTGCTCATTGTGGATTGCATGACCTCGAACACCTCGCCCGGATCGCCCACACAGCCCACGTATCCTCCCTGTCGCTGGATTGTTCCCTCTTCCATTTTCCCCGACGCAGGCCCGTCCCCTCTACTTTTTTTCCTCACATGATGACATCATGTCGGCCCATGTTCCCAAAGTAAGAAGACCATTTACCAATCGCATCCTTGCCCGCGTTCCAAAAAAGTTTGATAGCTTCATGTGCCGGATAAGAATTGAACCATGTACCTCAAGTAGTAATTCCTACGACACAAACCACTACCTGGCTTTGGACTTGCTGTTTTTGAAATAAGTTACATGCTACTTGTTCTTGGTTAATACGATTTTGAACATTAAAAAGATAGAGGTCAAGTCAATGATTCCGCCATTCACAGTGATTTTTTTGACCTGATTTTTTGTTGGAACATCCCCCAATAATGTCGTGTGAATAATATGGTCATTAACGCGTCGCAGACCTAATAACTTACATACAAACACCATGATAACTCACACATCACAGACGTGATAATTTATGTACCACGGTCCTGATATCTTTGGCCCGGGGAGGGGGGGGGACGGGTGGTGATCAAGTATCCCCCAGTAACTTTCGTGTGAATAGGGATGGTAACTCACACAATCGGAAACCCGATAACTTATGCACCTCCGTCTTGGTACTTTTCGCGAGGGAGGGGTGATGAAACATACCCCTAGTAACTTTTATGCGAATAGCACGATAACTCAAACATCATAGACCTGATAACTAATGTACCCGTCTTTGGTAAATTTTGTGACCAGGTGGGGGGAGGCTGGTTGATAAAATATACCCTTGGTAACTTTTTTTGTGAATAACAAAATAACTCGCACATCGCAGACCTGATAACTTATGTGCCCCAGTCCTGATAACTTTGACGACGGTGGTGAGGGGTGGGGGAGGGTTGTTGATGAAATATACCTCTGGTAACTTTTTTGTCAATAGTATGGTAACTCACACATCATAGACGTGATAACTTAGGTATAAACAAAGCGGTAACTTTAGACTCGAATAATAAGTTATTGAAACATACCAAGGTTACCTCTATGCAAATCCTATTTACCTAAGAGATTCATCACCACTAACCTATTTATCTTGACATGCAGCTATGCCACCTCAACCATCCAGCCACGTCATCTCTCAGAGATGTGTGTTACGACGACCCCTCTATGTCCGCACACCTAATTAAGCAAGACATCAACTCTGAACACGCAATGCGTGACACGAACATACAGAACGAATCCAGCACCCTCTTGCCTAGCGGCAAACCACTTGGCCCATTACATGTGCATGCTCCCATGTCATTAATAATTGCTTAAAGATAACATATTACGTTTCTCAATCCTTCATCTCCTTCTCTATTAAAGTTCCACTAGGACGGTCTCCTTAGGTCAGAACTCAAAAGCGGCGTCATTACACCCTTCCCCTTTGACTCCTCGATGCCACCAAGCTTCCTCCAAATTAAAGCATATAACCCGTCCTTTAAAAGCCCCAGTTTGACATTGCATTGACTACAACTACATCACGTGCCTATACGCTTGTCGCTCTTCTCAAAACAATCAACCATTGATTCCTCTTCCCTCATAAAAAATACCTATTTCCTCCCAATCATGGGGTGCACCGGCTGGACTGCAATATCCATGTGATGCCGGTCCTACGGCTCTGCCCGCCAGCCGCTCGCCGCCGCCGACTCTCTGGTTCCGGCACGACAGCCGGGCCGCCTCGTCTCTGACAGCTCATCAGGTTCCGCCATGACTGCCTCACCTCCTACGGCTCTCCGACTCCTACATGAATGCATCGGCCAAGATTCTCACCTTTTTGTTTCCCTTGCTGCTGGGATCCTCAGGCACAACCGGCTGTGCGCACTGCCCGTGGTGTTGATTTGCTTTATGTCTTCTCCTGCCGTCTCTGTCTCTGTGCTAGGAAGCTAGCTCTGTTGCCACTGGGGAGACTTATCTTTGTTATCGGTCTGCAAGGAACAACCTCATGGCGCTTGACCAGCTCGTGCGGTGAGCATTCATCTGCGGCAACGATAGCCTTTTTTTACAAGCAAACCACACACCTGGGGAGGAAGCCATTATGGTCGTTTTCGGTGCTCCTTTCTGTTGGTCATGCAAGACACCCAACTTCGACTACAACAACAAGCATGTCTTGTACTCTGTTCTTTGATTCTTTTCCTATAAGTGTTACATATAAAGAAAAGATCACTACAACTGTAAAGAACGCAAAGAATAAATAACAAGTAGTAGGAAAGGAAGTATGGTTTTAACTTTTAAGTGTCGGTCTACTTTCCCCTAAACACTTATTGGTAGCATTTTCTCCTGCCTGATATGACATCCACTGTTCAAAAATATATATTTCAGGCAGCGTTTAGACTGAATTGGAAAGTGAGCATAAACTTTGATATCCCAAGTAGTTTTTGCTATTTGAGCTTCAGGTTTGTCATTCAACTTTCCAAGCTGTCGACAGTACTTCAGAAATATCATTTGGCGACGGCCAAAATCTACTGATGCATGTATATCAATAGTTGTAACACACTCATTTTATCATTATGTGATGCAAGAAATATGTAAATAAATTTGTTCTATTTAAACATGTCCTAGATTGTACAAAGTTTTGTGTGCATGTAATTTTTTAGATAATGTTATAAAATTTAAACCTTTAAGCCTAACTAGAGTATATATGTACATGAAAGGTTCGACATTATTAGCCGTAGTTCTTATAGATGAGTTGAAAAATCATCCCTAATATTCGGAACACTGTTGATGCAGTGGTAATTCATCTATGGTGCTTCTGCCTTAGTACATTTTTATTTCTATCACATGAATATAATATGGTTGGTATTTTTCTCCAACTCTCTGTATATAACATAGTTCTTTTAGATGACTTGGAATCTTTCTCTCACATTTCTCGCAGCAACGCGCAGGGCATCATCTAGTATCATAGTAACGTATGCATCTGGAGCTGATAACTTAGGTATAAATACCACGGTAAATTTGACCCAAGGGAAAGAAGTCATTCAAAACACATCTTCGGTCACTTCTGTATAAATACCATGTTAATATACATATAACATAACTGATAACTTTACGGTAACATTGGGTTCACGATTTTTCAATCAAAAACGAAAGTTTGAGCTATAATTTTTTTTTACATTTTTGAAATATCGAGAATTTACAATGACATCGGGTTTTCTGTGCTCTACTGCATTTGCATGTGGAGAGAATGTTGGAGGAGCCATTTTTATGCCCCAGTAATTTCCATGTAAATAGGATGGTAACTGGCGTACCACATACGTGATAACTTATTTAGCCTAGGTCTGATAACTTTTGACCCGAAAAAAAGTCATCGAAACATACCAACATGGGATCTAGTTTCCGAGGTCTCGTCGCGATGAATCTTTTATGTGAAAACGGTTTTTCAATCGAACCAACGGTTTGAGCTAAAAAACATTTTGAAATTTTGTTTCTAAAGGAATCTTTGTTGACATCATCTTTTCTTCTTATCTACATGGATGCATTGTTAATTGGGTTCAATACGTGCATTCCGTGCAAACAAAAGAGATGTGCATGCGAAATTGCAGCGCAATGCTGCATGCAAGATTGCACCGAGATGGTGAAATCGAGCAGAGAAGTATACACGCGATCGTCCGCACCTGTCGCTAACTTCCAGTCGACATATTTTCAGAGAAAGATATATACACATGGGTGGTTGTGACTTTAAGTATCATCATTTAAATTCGGACTAGCGCAAACTGAGCTCAAATGGTTTGGTTCCTTGTGTGGAACTAACCCACCAGGGTTTAAGTCTTAGGCTTGGCAATGGTGGTCACATTTTCCTGGATTTATTTCAGGCCTTCTGGCGATATGCTTTCAGAGGGAGGAAACATTCCCCTCGACCATGAAGGCATTTATAACGTGCTGACTGAGTCTCTTGGATGTGCTGATAGGACTAGGTTGTGCATGCTTGCGTTCATAGGGATGAGTGTATGACCGTTTGATCCAGACTGTGTTAAAAAACTATGATTAGCAGAGTCGTGCAATTCATTAATAATTTATTTTACCATCATGTAATTTTTATGTTATCAAAATGGTGTCTGTTCTAGAGGTTATACAGTTGCACACCCCTCTCTCTCCGAACCTTGCATATAGATCTTCTCTCTCACCCCTCATTTGTTAACTGATTTCTCATCATTTATTCTATACTTTCTTGTCTTGGTATCTTCTGATGACCTACTACTCTATTATGTCTGTGTTCTCTACATGTAAAGGATTCTATCTGTGTTCTCTACATGTAAAGGATTCTCTGGACTAGCACTTCATGAAAAGAAATTAGACTTAAATTTCCAAAAATCAGCACGAACGGGCAAAAAAGAGTATACCAAGTCACCATTGATTGGTGTAAAATCTTCACTCGACAGTGATGTACCGTGTCTGCTGACGAACAACGTGCCCATCAATGGAGACCCAATCATTCATTGGTAGGATATATGTCAAGACATGGGTGGCTGTTGTGTAACAATGATGCCTTCTCTTCTATTTGATATATAGTTTCAAATAGAAATATTAAGTTTTGTGCACCATGGTTTTCGGAGGGGGAGGAAAAGCCTAGGTGACATGTAGTTTCTTCAGTGGCGACAAGGAAGCAACAATGACGCATGCAAGTATAGAAAACATACGATGCAAGTTGGTCATGTCTCACATGGCTTGACCCAATAGTCAAAAACTATTCCATTATTATTTGAAATAGTGTGCACAAAGCGGGGTGCTCATAAATTACGTGCACTAACCATTTTGGAAAGAAATTGAAGGATATTAAGACAATGACACACAATTCATCCATACAGACGGGGACAGGGGGGGGGGGGGGGTGATAGGCAATGATCTCACATGGTTCCTCCATTTAGAAAATAATACCACCAAAAGTAAGGAGCAACAACCTTTTTGTTCAGTATCATGCAACTCCTTTTTTCTCTTAAATTGCCTCAAGCACAAACAACTAAACGACATTGTAGAAACAAACCCAAATGATAACTGCCACATGTGTGGCACGAAGGACTCCGGCCCTGTCATTTTTTACAACTAATGTTGGCATCTGAAAAGAAAAAGCAACCCCTCCCCTCCCGCTCCGCACAAAAAAAACTGAAACTTGCTTGACCCAACAGTCAAAAATAAGAAGTAAAATCAAAGGTGCTCATTTATATGCACCATGGAATCAAAACCTAGAACTTCCGCCCACCAACGATTTGGAAAGAAATGAAAGGATATTCAAACAATGTCGGTGGTTTCTTCCATGCCAGCAATGGAGCATCAAGCTTATAATTAGGAATGTCTCTCTCCATGTAGTGGAAATGGCATGTGGGTCCCAATGAGTTATCATGCACCATGAAAAGGAAAGAAAAGTAAAGTTGAAATTGATGGGGAAAATCAGGGGGGCACGGTTCGGGGATGGCGAATGTAGGTGCTCATCTTCGAATAACAGAATGGGCAGGAGGCGAAAGGATCTATGTTGCGACATGGGTGACCGTTATGTACCAGTTGTGCTTTTTGTTTGGCCTGACATGTGTAGTTAAAAAATCGAAACAAAGAAAAATTTTGCGCCAAGATTTTCGGAGCAGATGCGAGGTATACCGAGCTAGACGATGATGTCGTTGAATTTTTACTTTACTACCAAATTAATTAAGAGGTAACAAAGTTTTCCTTCAAATTTCAAGCAATCCTTTCTAGTTTCTTCCCCTTAATTTCAATACAAAATCCATTTTGAAATGGTACCATACAAATTATTTGGTAGTTCTGGCTAGCTAGCATGAGCATAGACAAGCGTAGACGAGACAATGATGGATCGATGGAATAGTGGGTCAGGCGGCAATGTTGGTTGGCCTGGGGACATACTTGCGGAGCCAAATCTCACGTTGTCCTATGGAGATCTTGACAAGCCTCTCGCCATTGAGCATGAGCTTCACGATCGCCTCTGTCTTGAAGATAATCCGGCCGTACATAGGCATGTGGCCACCCTTCGTCTTCTCCATCAGCACCCTCACCACGCACTCACCCCACTTCCTGCAACATGCACGCAAATCATGAGACATGATCCAGTTACAATCATCATGGATCATCCATGCAGATCTTAGTAGATCCATGTGTGTAAATAAACTTAATCAATAGATCGAGTAGTGTATGTCGGTGCACACTTACTGCCTGAAGTACTCAAAGATCTCCTCGCGGTGGATGGCATTTCCCTTGGAGAAGGTGATGAACATGGAGCGGCAGTCCTCCGGCACGGCCACTGGTTGGGAGGTGTAGGGCACCATGAGCTCCGACGGGTTGACAATCAGCCCAGTCTCAGACCTCCAGAGTAGGGCGTGCAGGCGGTCGTCGAATACGAACTTGCCGGCACCGTCGAGGAAGTGGGCGACCCCGCGGATGACGAGGTCCTGGTGGAAGGCGAAGAAGCCCGTCTCGATGTGGACACCGCCTTGTATGCAGAGCGCTGAGATGATCGGGATGGGCGGGAGCGCATGCTTCTGGTGGCGGAGGCACTCGAGGACGGCGTTGGCCTCTTCTGCGACGACGGCGACGACGTCGGGCGCCATGGCTGGGACATGGTGGATAGCGGAGATGGTGCCCTGGTCCAACCACACCAGCAGCGCCACCGCATTCTGGGCTTTCTCTGGGCTGCCGCACACAGACAAGAACCGGTCGTATGCCTGTCGTGCGACGCTGTACATGTACAACACCTTGCGCACCGTCGTCGCCGCCATGGTTGCTCTGGTTATTTGGTTGCTCTTGCACGGGCCGTCCAAAGAAGAGGCGATGGATGACTGGCCTGAGAAGAGAAACTAGCAAGAGAGGAGCAAGGAAGGGGTGATGGGTCGATGGGGAATGGACCGATATTTGTAGGTTCTCCTGCTCCTGTTCCGGCGACGCAGTTGCGCTCCGGACGGTGGAAGGTTTAATGAGGTGCCAAAAATGGGCTAGCGGGAAACAACTCCTTTTGAATCAGTTTCGAATGCCAGCATGTACACATAGAGGCTCTTCGTTCGTTGGCTGGTTTTACATCCTTTTTTGTTTTTTAGTTCGTTTTACATCCTAAAATGTATACATAAGTCGTTGCTTAACAACTTTGGATGCGGCGCAGCACTTGTATATCCTTCTAAATTTGCACTATCTTTTTCTTGGTACCGGTCAATTTTAATATCAGCAGAGTTCACATGTTATACTTTTCTTGTTGATTTCATTCACATATCTAGAGGACAAGACATTGTGATTCCTTACTCTCTACATAAACATTATTGTCGCGCTAGCTACCTGCTTCCCCATCATCAATGGTGCAAGCATTAAGTCAGGACACCACCGTGCCACCATTAGATTGTGAGCTAACTACACTGGCAGAGCTTCTGCAGGGCCATCCTGGGCCACTGCCTCCTAGCCCAGGATTTTTCTTCTTCTGTATATCCCTTGTTAAATCGGCTAAATCTTTATGAAAGCCTGTCCAAAACTTGTTTTGCTTGCCCTCCTGGTCCATTTACCCACCAGGATTATGGGCTAAGCTCCGCTACTGGGGAGCTAAGCCCGTCTGGGGTTGGTTTCACGGAACCTCCATATATAGAACTCAAACTAGGCTAGCCCAGCATCAAAACAGTGGATATCTGTATCGAAACAGTGAAAATTCTCAAATTTTTGTGCATGTGGTGGGGATCGAACATGGGACATCCTGCTCGCACATGCACGAACCTAGCAACTAGATCCAGCGAGCTTTCGTGGCTAAGGAGTACTCCCTCCGTCATTGAAAAAGTGTATTTCCAACTTTGTTGTAAAGTCAAACTTTTTTATGTTTCATCGTATTTATACAACAATACAAACATTTATGCCATCAAATTAGTAGCATAGATTCATGATAAAAATATATTTTTGTAATATACTTTTTTGGTTTCACAAACATTATATTTTTGTATAAACTTGGTCATATTAAACTTTGAGATAGTTTGACCCTCCAACAAAGTTAGAAGTGCACTCTTTGAAGGATGGAGGGAGGAGTGCGGAATGATAAGAACTATGAACAGGGACAAATGCTTGATTAACATTTTTCAAATATGAAATTAACATTTTTTAGTACATGGCCAACATTTTTTCTATACACATTTAACATTTCTCAAATACTTGTTAAACAAAAAAAATTCAAATGCTTGACTAACATTTTCTAAATACATGGCCACTTTTTTCACACACATTATATATTTTTTGTATTCCTTTTTCATATACAGGAGAAACATTTTTTATACATTTAACATTTTTTCAAATGCTTGCTTAACAATTTTTAATACATGGTCACATTTTTTCTACACATTTAGAAAAAATTAAAATGCTTGATTGACATTATTTCAATAGAAGATTAACATTTTCTAAACACATGGTCAACATTTTTTCTATACGCATTTTAACATTTTCAAATGCTTGATTAACAATTTTCAAATACAAGTTCGACATTTTTTAATACACGGTCAACATTCTTTCTATTCATATTTAGAAAAAAAATCAAATGTTTGATTAAACTTTTTTCAATGCTTTTTAAACATTTTTTTAAAATACCGTATCAAATTTTCCACACACATTGTAAATTTTCTTTATAGATGAGACACAATTTTCTTTATACACATTTAACCATTTTCAAATGCTTGGCTAACAATTGTTCATAAGTTTTATGTCAATTTTTTGCAATATTTTAATTTAAAATATCTGGTAATATAACCAAAATAAAATAATGAAAAAATGTGGAAAAAAAACAAGGCAGTGGCCTCGCGAGCACTTTGACGATCCTAACGCTAGAGCATGCCAGGTCTCGCTATAAGCGAGATATAGAGCTGCCTCCGATTAGATTGGGACCTAGCTAAAATGGTAGAGAGGGCAAGACAATCCTGGGTCAATGCCTCCTAGCCCAAGATATTTTTGTGTTCTGAATACCCTTGTTAAATGGGCTAAATTTTTACAAAAACTAGTTTAAAACTTGTTTTGCTTTCCCTCCTAATCCATTTACCCACCAGTATTATTACCCAAACTCCGCTACTAGCGAGTTAAGCTTGCTGCCAGCCTGGGTGCATGTCCATTGCCCGTTCAACCATCATGGTGCAAAAAAACAAGGCCTAACAAAGCGGGAAACAACCTAGACTCCTAGAGTATCATCCCGTGGATTGGTTTGGTTCACATCCTTGTGTGCATTAGCTAGCCTTTTCCAGCTCTGAAAATTGAAGAAGCAGGAGTTGAGACATATTACAACGACATGCCACCGCTAAGTGAGTTTGTAGCGTACCGGTTCACTCGTTCTGTTTGTCTCCCCGATATTTTTCTCTCCTGCCTGTCCAGATGCATAGGGAGATGATGCTGGGAGCGGACGGGCCGAACGATTTCCCAAATAGACCGGACCACATGCGCTGTCGTGCCGAACGATTTCCCAGTCGCCACGTGATTTGAGAAGCCACACGAGAAGCCAACTTTGAGAAGTTTTAGAGAAGTTGGGAGGTTTCAGAACACGCCCTAAGTAATACGGGCGTTGCATGTCAAAACTTAGATAATCAAAGTATGGCCAAATTCTGACATATTTTCTTATAATAGGTGTCTAATTTTTTTAGGCACATGGATGAACCATTAGATGCATATTTAGTTCTTTTAGCACATTCCATAAAAATATCAATTATAGCTACAAAATACTTGAAAACGTCATGGTATATAATAAAAAACTCGGGTAAACTATATCTAGCACATTTTTCTGTAGGAAGTGTCTATTTTAGGTACTTCGTACTAAACTTAATATAAAAAACATGAATACTGATGTTACATCGCAAAGATAAAAAAGATTTATGATGTACGTCTATAGCCTTGAATACGAAGAAATATAATCACAAAAGGAGAAAATCAATGACAGTTCTGATGTCTTCTTGTTTTTTCTCATGTTTAATTAACTGCGCTCTTCAAGTTCTGTAAGTTACTTCCCTACAACTAATGGTTTAGATGGAAAGGAAAAATTGTTTATGATAGTGAGACCATGTTCTTCCGTAAATATCAGATTTATTGGTACCAGTGCACTGTATGTTTATGTTCCCTACTAAATTTGGTAGAAGATATACAATACAATAGACACAGCAAGGAAACTAACTCCATATATATCAACAAAGGATGGAAATGGTGCGGCAACACGCGCCCTTGCTGGTAGTATTAGTCTGGTATACCAGGGTGTCGATATGTCAAGATGTCAACAACGATGGTGTTAGAGCCAAAGTGCTAATGATGTATTATCAAACTGGTGTCAGTGGTTAGGACATTTCACACCATTTGTCACTTCTCACTGTCAACACACACAAGTTCAGGGAGGCTATCTTTCTAATAGTACACCATGTTCTTGTATAAAGCCCGTAAGAGTTCTTCACATATATGTTTCATGGGAGCATAATCATGAATCCTATTTCTATCTCTACAATTCTTTCTGTCTCTCCGGTGACCATCTCCGGCAAGGTTAGTGTAAGAAGTTGAGATGTTCTCTATGGTGCTTTCGATCGATGACTCGTTTTCTGAGTCGGTTAGGTGCATAGGTTCGGTATGATCTAGCTGACCTTGATGACCCACAAGTATATGGGATCAATTGTAGTCCTTTCGATAAGTAAAAGTGTTGAACCCAACAAGGAGCTGAAGGAGTTGATATGCAGGTTTCAGCCAGGCTTCACTGCAAGTGTTGTAAGATAGTTTTGATACATATTTGATAGCAAGATAAAAACTTACAAGATAAAAAGTAAACATAGTAACAAAGTGCAGCAAGTGACCCCATCCTTAATTGTGCTAAAGACAAGCTAGTGGTGTTTCTTATAGTGGCTAAGCGCTCTTGAGGACATACGGAAATATTGCCAAGTTACTTTCACCGCGATTCATTGAATTAACGTTGATTGTCTTGATAAGTGTTATGTGGGTGAACTGGAGCTTCGGTGCTGTCCTAACTTTAACAATAACCTACTTATGATTATACTCTCCACGCAAGAATCCACAACTACAATAGAAGTACTCCCTCTGTCCTTTAAATACTGTACTTCCAACTTTGTTGGAAAGTGAAAAAAAAATGTTTGACCATATTTATACAATAATACATCAACATTTATGCAATAAAATTATTAGCATTAGATGCATTGTAAAGTATATTTTCATCATATACCTATTTGGTTTCACAAACATTTATTTATTTTGCACAAACTCAGTCAAACTTTGAGATAGTCTGACCCTCCAAATTTTTTGGAAGTACACTCTTTCAAGGGAAGAATGAGTAATTGATGTCTACTACACAACCTTCTTCTTGTATACGTTGTTGGGCCTCCAAGTGCAGAGGTTTGTAGGATAGTAGAAAATTTCCCTGAAGTGGATGACCTATGGTTTATCAATCCGCAGGAGGCATAGGATGAAGATGGTCTCTCTCAAAAACCCTGCAACCAAATAACAAAGAGTCTCTTGTGTCCCCAACACACGCAATACAATGGTAAATTGTATAGGTGCACTAGTTCAGCGAAGAGATGGTGATACAAGTGCAATATGGATGGTAGATATAGGTTTTTGTAATCTGAAAATAGAAAAACAGCAAGGTAACAAGCGATAAAAGTAAGCATAAACGGTATTGCAATAGTAGGAAACAAGGCCTAAGGTTCATACTTTCACTAGTGAAAGTTCTCTCAACAATAATAACATACTTGGATCATATAACTATCCCTCAACATGCAACCAAGAGTCACTCCAAAGTCACTAATAGCGGAAAACAAACGAAGAGATTATGGTAGGGTACGAAACCACCTCAAAGTCCGTTCTATTCTATCTATTCAAGAGTCCGTAGTAAAATAACATGAAGCTATTCTTTACGTTCAATCTATCATAGAGTTCATACTAGAATAACACCTTAAGACAGAAATCAACCAAAACCCTAATGTCACCTAGATACTCCATTGTCACCTCAAGTATCCGTGGGCATGATTATACGATATGCATCACACAATCTCAGATTCATCTATTCAACCAACACAAAGTACTTGAAAGAGTGCCCCAAAGTTTCTACCGGAGAGTCAAGATGAAAACGTGTGCCAACCCCTATGCATAAGATCATTGAACCCGCAAGTTGATCACCAAAACATACATCAAGTAGATCACGTGAATATCCCATTGTCACCACAGATAAGCACGACAAGACATACATCAACTGTTCTCAAATCCTTAAAGACTCAATCCGATAAGATAACTTCAAGAGGAAAACTCAATTCATCACAAGAGAGTAGAGGGGGAGAAACATCATAAGATCCAACTATAATCGCAAAGCTCGCGATACATCAAGATCGTATCACCTCAAGAACACGAGAGAGAGAGAGATCAAACACATAGCTACTAGTACATACCCTCAGCCCCGAGGGTGAACTACTCCCTCCTCATTATGGAGAGCGCCGGGATGATGAAGATGGCCACCGATGAGGGATCCCCCCTCCAGCAGGGTGCCGGAACGGGCTCCCGAGAGGTTTTTGGTGGCTACATAGGCTTGAGGCGGCGGAACTCCCGATCTATTGTGTTCCTCGAAGGTTTTAGGGTATATGAACTTATATAGGCAAAAGAAGTCGGTCAAGGGAGCCATGAGGGGCCCATGAGGGTGGAGGGCATTCCCAGGGGGGGTAGGTGCGCCCCCATGTCTCGTGGCCTCCTTGAAGCTTCCCTGGCTTCAGCTCCACGTCTCCTGGATCACGTTCGTTCCAAAAATCACGCTCCCGAAGGTTTCATTCCGTTTGGACTTTGTTTGGTATTCCTTTTCTTCGAAACACTGAAATAGGCAAGAAAACAGCAATATGGGCTGGGCCTCCGGTTAATAGGTTAGTCCCAAAAATAATATAAAAGTGCTTAGTAAAGCCCATAAACATTCAAAACAAATAATATAATAGCATGAATGCTTCATAAATTATAGATACGTTGGAGACGTATCAGCATCCCCAAGCTTAATTCCTGCTTGTCCTCGAGTAGCTAAATGATAGAAGAAAGAATTTATGAGGTGTGAATGCTTAGTAGGTGCACAAGTTTGATCAATGATAATTTCAATCACCTTTTCTAGCATGATTATATGTTATAATAGTAGTTCATCTTATAAAACTTCTCAAAAGCAAGTAACAAGCTATGTTAAAGCATAGACCATAAACTTTCTTGAAAACTAGCAAACTTCATTCTCGGTCATCAAACAATTAAAATTCATCTTATTTTTAGGAAGAGTCTATGTCAGAGCTTTGATTTAGCAAACTCCATATACTCAACTATCATATAGTCTTCCATGATTGCTACCACTCAAAGCATATTCTTAGAACAAATAGCATCCATCGAACACAGAGAAAGATAGGGGCTTAGTGTTTCGCTCCCAACTCACTTATCATATAGATAATTGTCAACAATAATATTTCATGATCAAATATATTTGCATGGCCATATATGCTTAGATCTTTCCCCAACCCATGATGGTTGCCAACTAAAGAGTAGGTAGGAATGAGAAGGAATACTACTGACTCTTGCATAAAAGTAAAAGATAGGCCCTTCGCAGAGGGAAGCAGGGATTTGCAGAGGTGCCAGAGCTCGATTTTGAAATAGAGATAAATAATTTTGAGAGGTATGATCTCATTGGCAACATAACAACCAAGAGTTCCCAATATCTTCCATACTACATACATTATAGGCGGTTCCCAAACAGAATGGTAAAGTTTTTAGTCCCCCTCCACCAACAATCACACTCCACGGCTTGTCCGAAACAACGGGTGCCATCCAACTAACATCAATCCAGGGGGAGTTTTGTTTGCAATTTTTTTTGATTTGATTTTGATCTTTTGATCATGGGACTGGGCATTCCAGTTACCAGCCATTTTTCTCGTGAATGATGAGCAGAGTCCACTCATTGTGAGAATAACCCACCTAGCATGGAAGATACTGACAACCCCTAGTCACTACATGAGCGATTCGGGCATACAAAACAGATTATCATTTGAAGGTTTTGAGTTTGGCACATGCAAATTTACTTGGAACGACAGGTAAATACCGCATATAGGTAGGTATGGTGGACACTCATGGAAGAAACTTGGTTCAAGGAATTTGGATGCACAAGCAGTATTCCCGCTTAGTACAGATATTTTGGCTAGCAAAGGATTCTAAATAGCAAGCACCACATGTTGTAGGATCTATAACAATATAACTTCTATACAAATATACCCAAGCATAACTCATTATGTTGTCTTCCTTGTCCAACTTCAACTAATTTGCCCAGGTTTGAAAATAATTAATGGGGCTCATAATCATAGAATATGTCCAAGATAGTATATTTATATGTGAAATCTCTCTTCCTTCAATATTCTTTCATGAATTGTTCAAGTGACCAATACTATGTTTGCTAACTTTCAATAAATTTACCACCTCTACTTATTATATGTGAAGTCATTACTCCCCATGGGGTAAGCATATGAAACATATATAATTTCAGATTTATGACATTCAACTCATTCAACCATTTACTCATAGGATATAAGTGAAGCACATGAGTAAATGACAAACTACAACAAAAAGATATAAGTGAAGATCAATGAGTAGTTAAATAATTATGTAACTATGTGAAGACTCTCTCTCATTTAATAATTTCAGAAATTGTTATTTTATTCAAACATCAAGCAAAAAAATATAACAACATTGCAAGGATAGCACGACTCATGTGAAGAAGCAAAAACTTAGGCTGAACCAATACTAACCGATAATTGTTGAAGAAGAGAGGTGGGATGCCTACCGGGGCATCCCCAAGCTTAGATGCTTGAGATTTCTTGAAATATTATATTGGGGTGCCTTGGGCATCCCCAATCTTGAACTTTTGTGTCTCCTTAATTCCTCTCATATCATGGTTTCTCTATTTCTCAAAAACTGCATCCACATAAAACTCAACAAGAACTCGTGAGATAAGTTAGTATAAACCGATGCAAAACCTTATCATTTTCTACTGTAACAAATCACTAAAATTATTATTCAACATTCATACTAAATGTATCTTCCTATTTAATACTCCTATCCTCAAATAGAATCATTAAACAAGCAAACATATGCAAACAATGCAAACATAACAGCAATCTGCCAGAACAGTATAGTCTGTAAAGAATGCAAGATTCATCATACTTCCCTAACTCCAAAAATTATGAGAAAAACACTAAACTGTAGAAGATTGATCAGAGCTCAATATGCAAAAAGTTTCAATATTATATCATTCTCTTACTTTTCTAGGGAATTTTTGCAACAACGGTAAACTTTCTGTTTTCAAACAGCAACATGCATACTAGCCAAATAAGCATGGTAAAGGCTATCCTTGACATCTTTATTGAAAATAAAGATGCAAAACATTATTGTAAATAAAAGAAAGCAAAACTAACAAAAGAAAATGATGTTCCAAGCAAAACACATATCATGTGGTGAATAAAAATATAGCTCCAAGTATAGTTACCGATGAACGAAGACGAAAGAGGGGATGCCTTCCGGGGTATCCCCAAGCTTAGGCTCTTGGTTGTCCTTGAATATTACCTTGGGGTGCCTTGCGCATCCCCAAGCTTAGGCTCTTGTCACTCCCTATTCCATAATCCATCGAACCTTTACCATAAAACTTGAAAACTTCACAACACAAAACTCAACAGAAAACTTGTAAGCTCCGTTAGTATAAGAAAATAAAACCACTACTTAGGTACTGTAATGAACTCATTCTAAATTCATATTGGTGTAATATCTACTGTATTCCAACTTTCTATGGTTCATACCCTCCGATACTACTCATAGATTCATCAAAATAAGCAAATAACACATAGAAAACAGAATCTGTCAAAAACAGAACAGTCTGTAGTAATCTATATCATTCGAATACTTCTAGTACTCCACAAATCCTACAAAATTAGCAAAACCTAAGAAATTTGTGTACCAATCCAGAT